>NW_016941756.1:0-578 GCF_001483705.2 Eufriesea mexicana | reverse complement strand
TTGACATTTTCGACTGATATCGTGGTGAGATAACTTTCCTGCATAAACATGGAAGAAAGATTCCATTGTCGTGCTATTGCCATTGCAATGCCAAAGAATCTGGCCGGAAAAAATCAATTTTATTGACATTTTCGACTAATATGGTGGAGAGCTAACTTTCTTCCATAAATCAGGAGGAAAGATTCTGTTGGCATGCTACAGGCATCGCAATGCTATAGAATCTTGCTGGAAAATTCAATTTTATTGACATTTTCGACTAATGTCTTGGTGAGAAAGCTTTCCTGCATAAACATGGAAGAAAGATTCTATTGGCGAGCTATAGCCACTGCAGTGCTATAGAATCTGGATGGGTTTCAATTTTATTGACATTTTCGGCTAACATCGTGGTGAGTTAACTTTCTCGCATAAATACGAAGGAAAGATTCTATTGGCGTGCTATAGCCTTTGCAGTGCTATAGAATCTGGCTGGAAAATTCAATTTTATTGACTTTTACGACTAATATCGTCGTGAGTTTACTTTCTCGCATATATAAGGAGGATTGATTCCAGTGGCGTGGTATAGGCATTGCAACGGAATA
>NW_016941755.1:0-2338 GCF_001483705.2 Eufriesea mexicana | reverse complement strand
CATACATCCATACATATATACATCCATTCACCCATACATCCGTACATCCATACATTCGTACATGCATACATACATTTTTTTTTCCATACATCCATACATCCATACATCAACACACCCATACACCCATACATCCGTACATCCATGCATTCGTACACCATACATACATCCATACATCCATACATCCATACATACAAACATCCATACATCCATACATTCATACATCCGTACATGCATACATCCATGCATCCATACATCCATCAATCCGCATATCCGTCCAACGACACATCCATACATTCATACATCCACACATCCATACATCCACCAATCCTACCATCCGTACTTCCAACCGTCGATGCATCCATCGATCCATACGTCCATACATACATCCATACTTAGATCTATAACTACATCCATACGTACACTCATACATACATCCATACATTCACCCATACAACCATCCATCCATACACCCATCCATCAATCCATGTATCCCTTCATCCACCCTTCCATCCATCCACACTCCCTTCTATCGACCCATCCATCCATCCACCCACATCTTCATACGTCCATAGATCCGTACACCCATTCATTCGTACAGCCATTCATCCATTCATACATACATCCATACATCCATACATCCATACGTTCATACATACATACATCCATACATCCATCCATACGTACATCCATCCATCCACAGACCTATACATCCTCACATCCATACATCCATACATATATACGCCCACACATCCATACATCCATACATACATACGTCCATACATATATACACCCTTACATCCATTCATCCGTACATCCATACATTCGTACATCAATGCACCCATACATCCACCCATCCATACAACCATTCATCCATACATACATCCATCCGTCCACGCATCCATCCATACATCCACCCGTCCATACATCCATCGAACCATACATCCATCCATTCATACACGCCTCCATCCATACATCCATCGATCCATAGATCTATACATCCATACATCCATCCAACCGTACATCCATCAACACATTCACCCAACCACCCATACATCCATACATACATCAATACATACATCCATCCATTCACCCATAAATACATATATACATCCACACATCCGTACATACATACATTCGTACATCAGTACATCCATACATCCATACAACCATACATCCATACATTCATAAATACATACATTCATACATCCATACATCCACCCATACATGCATCCATACGTACGCCCTTCCATCCATCAATGCATCCGTTCTTCCACCCTTTCTTTCACCCAATCTTTAGTTCGTCCACCCATCCAATCACCCACCCGCACATCCATACATCCATACATATATCCGTCCATACATCCATGCATTCATTCATCCATCCATACAAACATACATCCATACATGCATACATCCATACATCCATGCATCCATACATCCATACATACATACATCCATACATACACCGCACATCCATACATCCATACATACATACATCCATACGTATACAAATCCGTAAATCCATTCGTCCGTACATTCATACATTCGTACATCAATCCATCCACACACCCATCCATCCATACAATCATTCATCCATACATACATCCATCCATACATCCACCTTGCCATACATCCATCCATTCATATACACACCGATTCATACATCCTTCGAACCATACAACCATCATTCCATACATGCACACATCCATGCATCCATCGGTCCACACATTTATCCACCCACTCATCCATGCAACAATACATCCATTCATCCACACATCCATAAATCCATCCATCCAAACATCCATCCAAACATACATACACCCACACATACATCCAAATATACATCAATACATCCATCCATCCATACATCCCTCCAATCATTCATCCATCCACCCATACATCCATATATATATACATCCATACATCGGTACATCCGTATCATACACACATCCATCTAATAATCCATTCACCCATCTATACATCCATACATACCTCAGCCCATGTGTCCATACATACACTTATACATTCATTCATACATACTTCCATGCATACATCATTACATACATGCACACATGCATACATCCATACACATATACATCCATACATCAATACATCCGTACATCCGTCCATCCATAACTCAATCCATCCATACATCCACCCTTCCATACAACCATTCATACATACATACATCCATCCATCCATTCATCCATACATCCACCCACCCATACATCCATCGAACCATACATCCATCCATTCATACAAGTACCCATCCATACATACATCGATCCATACATACATCCATACATCCATCCATACATCCTCACATACACACATACAC
>NW_016941754.1:908-1405 GCF_001483705.2 Eufriesea mexicana | reverse complement strand
GCTTGGTGAACATATCGCCTAACGCCTTCAATCCAATGGCATGTACAGTGATCTACTTGCCAGGGAATAGGTCCATTCAAAATCTATAACCTGCTATAGCATGGTGAATATATGGCCTGACGCCCTCAATCCAATTGCAAGTACAGCCATCTACTTGCCAGAGAATATGTCTATTCAAAACCTATAAGCTGCTATAGCTTGGTGATTAGATCTCCTCTCGCCAGCAATCCAATGGCATGTACCGCCAGATACTTGCCAGGGAAAAAGTCTATTCAAAATCTATAATCTGTTATAGGTTCGTGAGTAGATCGCTCGCCTTCAATACAATGGCAAGAACAGCCACCTAGTTTCCAGAGAATAGGTCTATTCAAAATCTATAATCTGTTATAGCTTGGTAAATAGAACGCCTATCGCCTTCAATCCAATGGCAACTACAGCGATCTACTTGCCAGAGAATAGGTCTATTCAAAATCTATAACCTGGTATAGCTTAGTGAA
>NW_016941754.1:0-778 GCF_001483705.2 Eufriesea mexicana | reverse complement strand
TCTTCTTGCCAGAGAATTGTTCTATTGAAAATCTATAGCCTGCTATAGCTCGGTGAATAGATCGCCGAACGCCTTCAATCCAATGGCAAGTATAGCCACCTGGTTGCCAGAATATTGGTCTATCCAAAATCTGTAACCTGTCACCGCTTGGTGAATATACCGCCTAACGCCTTCAACCAATCGCAAGTAGAGCCATCTAATTGACAGAGAATTAGTCTATTCAAAGTATGTAACCTGTTATAGCTTGGTGAATAGGTCGCCTAGCACCTTCAATGCAATGGCAGGTACAGCCATCTACTTGCCAGGGAATAGGTCTATCCAAAATATAGAACTTGTTTTAGATTGGTGAATAGGTCGCCTAACGCCTTCAATCCATTGGCAGGTACAGCCATCTACTTGCCTGAGGATGAGTCTAATCAGAATCTGTAAGCCGCCATAGCTTAGTGATTAGATCGCCTAACGCCGTCAATCTAATGGCAAGAACAGCCATCTACTTGCCAGAGAAGAGGTCTATTCGAAATCTATAGCCTGTTATAGTTTGGTGAATGGATCTCCTAACGCCTTCAATCCAATGGCAAGTACAGCCATCTCCTTGCCAGAGAATAAGTCTATTCAAGATTTATAACCTGTTATAGCTTGGTGAATAGATCGCCTAACGCCTTCAATCCAATGGCAAGTACAGCCATCTAATTACCAGAGAATTAGTCTATTCAAGGTATGTAACCTGTTATAGCTTGGTGAATAGGTCGCCTAGCGCCTTCAATGCAATGGCAGGTAC
>NW_016941753.1:0-615 GCF_001483705.2 Eufriesea mexicana | reverse complement strand
CAGAAATCCACCGAATTGCAGTGCGTAGCACAAAAGTAAAAGTTAATCTAACCAAACTTAGCCAAACCTAACCTAGCCAAACGCAAACTAACATAACCTAGCCAAACGCAAACTAACATAACCTAGCATGCCTCCGCCACTATTTCTGGCCTCCCCATGTCAAGGCAGAACATATTATGGCGGAGTAGACCTGAGATATCCGCTGAAGTGCAGTATGTAGCACAATAGTGAAAGGTAACCTATCCTAACCTAACCAACCGTAACACCATCAGGCGTAGCCAGGCTCAACCTAACGCGCCGCCACCACACAGTGCTGGCCTCCCCAGAGTCAAGCAGAACACATTAGAGGAGAATAGGGCGCAGAACTCCATAAGTGTATCTCAGTGTACAACAGAATAGTCAAAAATATCCAAACCTAACACAAAGCAGCGTAGCCTAACCTAACGCAGGCAGACTCAACATAACGTGCCGCGACCGCCGCTGCTGGCCTCCCCGGAGTCGAGTAGAGTCTAGTGGAGCTGCGAAGAGCGCAGAAATCCTCCGAACATCAGAGTATAGCACGAAAGCCAAAGTTATCCTATCCTATCATAACCAAAAGTAACCAAACCAAACGTA
>NW_016941752.1:0-227 GCF_001483705.2 Eufriesea mexicana | reverse complement strand
TGGATGTACTTGCCATTGGATTCAAGGCGTTAGGCTATCTATTCACCAAGCTATAACAGCCTACAGATTTTCAGTAGACATATTCCCGGGCAAGAAAATGGCTGTACTTGCCATTGTATATAAGGCGTTGGGCGAACTATTCACCAAGCTACAACGGATTATACATTTTGAATAGACCATTTCTCTGGCAAGTAGATGGCTGTTCTTGCCATTGGTTGAAGGCGATA
>NW_016941751.1:0-1169 GCF_001483705.2 Eufriesea mexicana | reverse complement strand
GCATAGATACATCCGTGCATACATCCATACATACATCCATACATCCGCCCATGCATACATCCGAACATTCGCCGTTCAATTAACGCATCCATACATCCATCCATCCATACACCCATCCATAAATCCAACTAATCGTACATCCATCGATCCATACATCCATACATATATACATCCATACATCCATACATCAGTAGATCCGTCCATCCATACCTAAATCCATCCATACATCCAGTTATCGATACAGCCAGCCATCCATACTTCCATCCTTCCATACATCCATCCATCCATACATCCAATCATGCATATATCGATCGATCCATACATCCATCCATCCATACATCCAAACATATATACAACCATACATCCAAACATCCATCCATCCATACATACATCCATCCCTACATCCACCCATCCATACATCCATACATCCAGCATCCATATATCCACAAATCCATCCATTCGTACCTCCATCCTTCGATACATCCATCCATCCATACATCCATACATCCACCAATCCATACATGGATCGATCCATACATCCATCCAGCCATACACCCACCCACCCATTTACGCATCCGTTCATCCACCTATCCGCGCAACCGTTCTTCCACCCATTCAATTACCCATTATTCCGTCCATCCACCCATCCATTCATCCACTCACACATCCATACATCCAGCCATCCATACATACATCCTTATATCCATCCATCCATCCATACATCCTCCCATCCATACAACCGTACATACATCAATACATGCATCAATACATACACCAATACATTCGTCCATACATACATCCACACATACGTCCTTCCATACATCCATACATGAATATATACATACATCCATTCAAACAACCATACATACATCCATGCATACATCCATCCGTCCATACAGCCGTCCATCCATACATACATCCGTCGGTGCATCCATCCTTCCATACGCCCATCCATCCATACGTCCACCAATCCATAAATCCATCCATCCATACAGGCATACATACATGCATCCACACATCCACACATACATCCATACATCCATACATCCATACATTCATACATTCATCCACCCATACGTCCATTCATCCATACATCCAAACATCCACACACACATACATTCACATATCCATCCACCCATACACTCATCCATCCATACATACATCCATAG
>NW_016941750.1:1462-2129 GCF_001483705.2 Eufriesea mexicana | reverse complement strand
AAAAGTTAGAGCTACCCTTTCATAGCCTAACCAATCGTAACCTAACCGAACGTACCTTAGCACGGAGTAACATGCCGAGACCACCTTTGCTTCACTCCCCAAGACAGGCAGAGCATATTAGAGCACAGTAGAGCGCAGAAGTCCACGGAATAGCAGTGTATTGAACAAAAGAGAAGCTATCCTAACCTATCCAAACTTTATCTAACCAGACGTAGCATACCTCACACTATTTTGCCGCGACCACTATTCCTGGCGTCCCGGGAGACAGACAGAGTGTGATAGGGCACAGTAGGGCGCAGAAGTCCATAGAATAAGAGTCTGTAGTTCAAAAGTCAGAGCAATCCCAAACTAATCCAGCGTAACCTAACATAGTCAAGCGTAATATATCTCAACTAAACGTGCCGCGACCACTATGGCTGGCCCCCCAGAGCCATGCAGATCATATCGGACGAGAGTAGGGCGATGAAGCCCATAGAATCGCAGTGTATAATGGAAAAGTCAAAGATGTCCATATATATCCCATGTTAACGTTAGCTAACAAAACGTAATCTAGCTCAAACTAACACGCCGCGGCCACCATTTCTGTCCTCCCCTGAGCAAAGCAGGTGGTATTGGAGCACAGTAGCTCCGAGAAATCCACCGAATTGCAGTGTATAGCACTAAGGTC
>NW_016941750.1:0-678 GCF_001483705.2 Eufriesea mexicana | reverse complement strand
AGCTATCACAACCAAACGAAGCCAAAGAAAGCCTAACCAAGCGCAGCATGAAAAAACTAAACGTGTTGCGGCCGCTATTTCTGGCCTCCCCAGACCAAAGCAGGGCATGTTAGAACACAGCAGAGAGCAGGTATCTACAGAATAGCGGTGCATAGCACGAAAGTCGCAGCCATCCTAACCAAACATAACCTACACTAACCTAACCAAATACCCGGAATGGAGTAGAGTATAGTAGAGCGACGAAGGGCGCAGAAAACCACCGAATAGCAGCGTACAGCACAAGAGTCAGAGATATCCTTCCCTAATCTGACCAAACGTAAACTGATACAGCCTAACGTGCCAGGGCAACTACTGCTAGCCTCCCAAACCTCAAACAGGACATATATGAGAAGTGTGGAGACCAGGAGTCAATGGAATGGCAGTGTATAGAAGAAATGTCATAGAAATCCAAACAGAGCGCATGCCAACATAACCTAACCGAACGTAACCTAACTCAACCAAACGCACCTGCAGCACTATTTCTGACCTCCTCATAGCAAGGCAGAGCAAACTAGGGCACAGTAGAGCGCAGAAATCCACCGTATGGCAGTGTATAGCGCAAAAGTCGTACGTAACATCGTAACATAACAAATCGTACACACCCAAACGTAATCAAAGCAAACCAAACGTGTCGCCACC
>NW_016941749.1:0-917 GCF_001483705.2 Eufriesea mexicana | reverse complement strand
TCGAATAATATTGTGGTGCGCTACTTTTCTTGCATAAATAAGGAGGAGAGATACTTTTGGCGGTATACAACCATTGCAATGCTCTGCTATCTCGCTGGAAAATTCAATTTTACAGACATTTTTGACAAATATCGTGGTCAGCAACCTTTCTTGCATAAATAAAGAGGAAATATTATATTGGCATGCTATAGCCATTGCGATGCTGTAGAATCTGGCTGGAAGGTTCAATTTTATTGACATATTCGACTGATGTCGTGCTGAGCTAGCTTCCTTGCATAAGTATGGAGGAAAGATCCTTTTGGCGTACTATAGCCATTGCAATGCTGTAGAATCTGGCCGGAAAGCTAAATTTTATTGACATTTTCGACTAAAATCGTGGTGAGTTAACTTTCTATCATAAATAAGGAGGAATGATCCTATTGGCGTGCTATAGGCATTGCATTGCAATAAAATCTGGCTGGAAAGCTCAATTGTATTGACATATTTTACGCATAACGCGTTGAGATACCTTTCGTCTAAAAATAACGAGGAATGATGCAATTGGCGTGCTATAGCCATTTCAATGCTAGAGAATCGGTCTGGAGAGTTCAATTACATTGACATTTTCAACTGGTATCCTATTGAACTTCTAACTTTCTTGCATAAATAATGAGGAAAGATCCTTTTGGCGTGCTATAGCCATTGCAATGATACAGAATGTGCCTGGCAGTTTCAATTTTATTGACGTTTTTGACTAATATCGTGGTGAGCTAACTTTCTTGCATAAACTTGGAGGAAAGATTATATTGGCAAGCTATAACCATTTCAATGGTATAGAATCTACCTGGAAAATTCAATTTTATTGATATTTTCGTCTGATATCGTTGTGAGCTAACTTTCTTGCATAAACAAGGAGGAAAGATTATATTGGCAAGCTA
>NW_016941748.1:0-996 GCF_001483705.2 Eufriesea mexicana | reverse complement strand
TAGTAGAGCTCAGTAGAGCGTTCGGTTACACCCGATAACAATTTATGTCAAGAAAGCCGAAGTAATCCTGATCTAACGCAATGTAACCTAACCAAACCGAACGTTTCCTAGCCCAACCTAACGTGCTGAGACCACTATAGCTGGCCTCCCTGGTGCCAAGCAGAAAATAATAGAGCACACCGGAGCGCAAAAATCCTCAGCATTGCAGTGTGTAGCACAGAAGTCAAACGTAGCCTGACCTAACTTTGCCCAACCTAACATATCCAAACGTAGTGTAAGTAAACGTAGCGTGGGAAGACCAATATCGCTACCCTCGCAGAGCCAAGCAGAGCATATAAGAACACATTTGAGTGCCGAAATCCCCCGAATAGTAGTGAATAGCACAAATATCAATGTAGCCTATCCTGACCCAGTCAAATGTAACATAACCAAACGTAGCCTAACTCAACCTAACATGACGAGACCATAATTGCTGGCCTCCAGATAGACAAGTAGAATGGACTAGGGTACAGTAGCGCGCAGATATCCTCCGCACTGCCGTGAAGAGAACAAGAGCTGTAGAAACCATAACATAACCTGACCTAACCTAACCTAACCGAACGTTGCATAACTCAACATAAGGTGAGGAGACCACTGCTGCTGGCGCCCCAGAGCCAAGCAGAGAGTATTAGACCATAGTAATCCACCACATAGTAGTTTATAGCACGAAAGTCGTAGCTATTCTAACCAAACTTGTCCTAAGCTAACCAAACGAAACGTAACCAAACTCAAATTAGCGTGCCACGAACACCACTGCACGCCTCCCGAGAGCCGAGCGGTGTATAGTAGAGCAATGTCGAGTGCAGAAATGCACCGAATAGTAGTGTACAGCAAAAAAGTCAAGGAAATCGTAGCCCAGCCTTCCTAACCTAACCTAACGGAACGTAATATTAGTGAACCTCAAGTGCCGGGAACACTACTACTGGCTACCCCAGAGCCAAGCAGAGCATATTAGAG
>NW_016941747.1:0-273 GCF_001483705.2 Eufriesea mexicana | reverse complement strand
TATACTGAACCAGCGTGCCGAGACCATTATTGTCAGCCAACCCAGAGACACGCAGTGAAAATTTGGACGCGGTAGAGCGCAGAATGTCAGCCAACCCAGAGACACGCAGTGAAAATTTGGACGCGGTAGAGCGCAGAAACCACCCGAGCAGCAGTTTAAACAACGAAAGTCGTTGGCATCCTAGCCTAACCTAGCCAAACAAAACAAATTCAAACGCCAAATAACGTAACGTAATGAGCCTAGCCCACTATTGTTGACTACCAACGAGCCAAC
>NW_016941746.1:0-2938 GCF_001483705.2 Eufriesea mexicana | reverse complement strand
GCGGCTGGTTAGGTTGTGTTAGGTTACGTTCGGTCGGGTTAGGTTTGGGTAGGTTTGGTCAGGATAGAGCAGACGTTTGCGCTGTACACTGGTATTCTATGGATTTCTGCGCTCTACTGTACTCTATCGCATTCAGCATGCCTCTGGGGACGGCAGCAAAAGTGGCCGCTGCGACTGACGTTGAGCCACGTTACGTTCGGTTAGGTTAGCTTAGTTTGGGTTTGGTTACGATAACTTTGAATTCTGTGGAATACACTGCTTTTCTATGGATTCCTGCACCCTGCTCTCATCTAATATGCCCTGCCTGGTTCTGGGAGGCCGCCAACAGTGGTCGTGGTTCATTAGGATGGGCTTCGTTACGCTTGGCTGATTTACATGAGGTTGTGCTTGGTTAGGATAGCTCTGACTTATGTGCTATGTACCGCTACTTCGTCGACTTCTGCGATCTACCACGCTCTGGTACGTTCTGCTTGACTCTTGGAAGGTAAGAAGTACTGGCCTCGGCACATTATGTTGTGATCTACCACGCTCTGGTACGTTCTGCTTGACTCTTGGAAGGTAAGAAGTACTGGCCTCGGCACTTTATGTTCAGGTAAGTTACGTTTGGTTACGTTAGGCTTGGTTAGGTTAGGAGATGGTAGCTTTGACTTTTGTGCTATACACTGCTGTTCGGTGGATCTCCGCGCCCTACTGTGCTCTAATATTTTCTGCTTGGGTGTGTGGATGCCAGCAATGTGGGCTTCGACATGATAGGTTGAGTTAGGTTACGTTTGGTTTGGTTAGGTTCAGTTATGTGTGGTTAGGGCTTCTTTAGCTTTTGCGCTGTACGCTACTTCTCCGCGGCTTTCTGCTCTCTACATTGATCTACTGTACCGACTTCGACTGTGGATAGGCCAGCAAAGTGCTCGTGGCTCGTTACGTTGTGTAAGGTTACGTGTGCGTAGGTTAGGGTAGGTTATGTTTGGTCGTGATAGCTTCCACTTTCGTGCTACGCACTTTTATGCGGTGGACTTCTGCGCCCTAATCGCCTCTAATAATTTCAGCTTGTTACTTGTGAGGCCAGCAATCGTAAACATTGCACGTTACATTGAGCTAGATTATGTTCGTCTAATTTATGCGACCCCGTGTTATGCTTGGGCTTCTTTGACTATAGTGGCACACACCGCCATCCTGTGGACACCAGCGCTCTACTGCGCTGTATCTTACTCTGCTTTTCTCTGGGGACGCCAGCAATTGAGGTCGCGGCACGTTATGTAGTGCAATTATACGTTTGGTTTGAAGAGGCTAAGATAGGTTTGGTCAGAATAGCTTTGGCTTTTGTGCTATACACACCTGTTCGGTCGACTTGTGCCCTCTGCATTACACTAGTATATTCTGCTATGCGCTTACGAGACCAGCAACGGTTCTCTCGTCACGTAAGCTTGAGTTACATTACGTTAGGTTATGTTAGCTTAGTTTGGGTTAGGTTCGGAGAGCTCCGACTTTTACACTATGCTCCGCTAATTTATGGATTTCGGCAATCTGCCCTGCCCTGATATATTGTGCATGTCTCTGTGGAGGGCATGAAGTGTGGTCGTCTCACGTTAGTTATGTAAAGTTACGTTTTGCGGTGTTCCGTTATGTTGGGCTATGCTAGCGTAGCTTTGACATTTGTGCTGTACACTGCTATTCTATGGATTTCTACGCTCCGCTCTCCTCTAGTATGTTCTGCCAGGCTCCTTGGGGGCCAGAAATTGTGGTCGCGGTTCGTTAGGATGTGTTTGGTTAGGACATGTTTTTATAGGAATGATTTGACTTTGGCGCTATACACCTCTGGTCTATTGACTTCTGCCCTCCACCCTTCTTTATCGTATGCAGCATGCCTCTGGGGATGCCAGCAATAGTGGCCGCGGCGCATGAAATTGAGATATGTTACGTTCGCAAATGATGGAATAGTTTTTGTTGGGTTATGGTAGCTTTGACCTTTCTGTTATACACTGCTGTTGTATGGACACCTGTGCTCTACTTTCCTCTGATGCGTTCTGCACATCAACGCTGACGCCAGCTATAATGGTCGCAGCACGTTACATTGACTTCTGTTGCTTTCGGTTAGGTTAGGTTTATTTGGGTTAGGTTAAGCTGGATTTGATTTTTCTGCTATGCACTGCAATTCTGACGATTTCTGCGTTCTGCTCTCCTCTAACATGTTCTGCTTGTCTCCGGGGAGGCCAGAAGAATTGGTCGCGGCACGTTAGGTTGTATCCGGTTACGTTAGGTTCTGATAGGTTTGCTTGTGTTAGGTCAGGTTAGCTCTGACTTTTGTTGCCTACACTGCTGTCCTATTGATTTCTGCGCTCCAGTGTGGTCTGTAGTTTTCCGCACATCTCCGGGTACGTCGGCAATTCTGACCGCGGCACGTTTGGTTGTGTTACATTATGTTTGGTCAGGTTAGTTTGGGATAGGTTTGGTTAGGATTGCTATGACTATTGCTTTAAACAATGCTGTTCGGCCGATTTCTGCGCTCAGAATTGCTGCAGTATATTCCGCTTGGTTCTGTGCAGGCGAGCAATAGTGGGAGCGGCGCGTTAGGTAGGGTTAGATTACATTTGGCTTGATTTGGTCAGTCCAGGTTAGTTTAGGTTTACTTTGACTTTATTGCTATACACTGAAAGGCGGTGGATTTTCGCGCTCCACTCTGCTCGGGTATATTCTGCTTGGTTCTATGGAGGCCAGCAATAGCGGTCTCGGCATGTTGGGTTGAGTTAAGTTACGTTTGCTTAGGTTGGAACAGGATAGCATTGACTTTTGCGCCATACACTGCTTTTCTGTGTGTTTCTGGGCTCCATATTGCGCTAGTATACACTGCTCGCCTCTGGCGACGCCAGGAATAGTGTTCGCGGCGGGTTAGTCTGAGTTATGTTCTTTCCGGTTAGGTTAGGTTTGGATATATTTGGTTAAG
>NW_016941745.1:0-727 GCF_001483705.2 Eufriesea mexicana | reverse complement strand
CAACAATAACCGAATTGTACATTGGTTATTCTAGAATCACATTCGAATTTACGTTAGAAGTGGTCAGAGTGGTGTAGCGGCTACATATCTGGGATGGTCGGCCTACTCAGTACTATGTTGTAAATTGCAAATACCTCGAGGGCTTGTGGATCTGTATTTTGTCAGTCTAGAAATGTTACAGAATTTATGCCACCAACGATCAGTATAGTCCAACGGCTACTGCGCTATATTTGTGGATCTATTAAGTACAATACAGTCAATCGGAAATATCTCAAGTCATCCGTAATGAACGTTGAACATTCTAGGATTGCTTTGGAATTTACATCATCAGAGAAAGAAGTTATTCAACGACTACAATGCTATGATGATGTTTGTGCTCAGTAGTGTGCCGTAATTTTTCAATTTCGCGAGGGATTATGGACCTATATTTCTGGTTCCGGAATTGCTGTGGTACATAGACTATCAGCGAACAGATTAAACAATTGTAGATATCACTAGCCATAACCGCATTATGCATTCGCTATTCTAGGATCCAGTTCGAATTTGCATCATCGCCTGACAAAGTGGTACAGCGGCTACATTACTGTGATGGTGAGGTTTCTCAGCACTGTGTTGTAAATTGATAATTCCCCGAGAGTCAGAAGAAACGGGTTTGCCCATTCTTGAGCTGTTACAGTATTTAAATCATCGTTAAAGGGAATAACCAAACTGCTACTGTGCTATATTG
>NW_016941744.1:0-552 GCF_001483705.2 Eufriesea mexicana | reverse complement strand
ATTTATGGATGTATGGGTGTATGGATGTATGGATGAATATATGTATGGATGTATGGATGAATGTATGTATGGATGGATGGCGGTTTGGATGGATGGATTAATGGATATATGCATGTATGAATGTATGGATGTATAGATGGATGGATGTGTGGATGTATGCATGTATGGATGTTTGCATGTACGAATGTATGGATGTACCGATGCATGGATGTATGGATGTGTGTGTGGATGAATGGACGTGTGGGTAGACGGAAGGTCGGATGTATGTATGGATGTTTGTATGAATGAATGTATGGATTTATGCATGCATGTACGTGTGGATGTGTGTATTGATGTATATATGGATGTGTTGATGGAAGTATGTATGGATGTGTGTGGGTGTATGTATGGTTTGTGGATGTATTTGTGGATGTATGCATGGATGGATGGTTGTACGGTTGGACAGATTTATGGATGTATGTGTTCATGTATGGACATAGAAATGTATGGTTGTACGGATGTATGGATGTATGGATGTATGTATGTATGGATGTATGAATATATAGATATATG
>NW_016941743.1:0-545 GCF_001483705.2 Eufriesea mexicana | reverse complement strand
TTCGAATCTTCCCTCCTTATTTATGCAAGAAAGTTAGCTCACCACGATATTAGTCCAAAATGTTAATAAAATTGAATTTTCCAGTCCGATTCTAGAGCATTGCAATGGCTATAGCACGCCAGGAGGATCTTTCCTTGTATCTATCGTCCTTATTTATGCAAGAAAGTTAGGTCACCATGATATTAGTCGAAAACGTCAATAAAATTGAATTTTCCAGCCAGTTTCTATAGGTCTGCAATGACTATAGTACGCCAGTAGAATGTTTCCTCCTTATTTATGCAAGAAAGTTGGCTCACCACGATATTAGTCGAAAATGTCAATAAAATTGTATTTTCCAACCAGATTCAATAGGAATGCCTAGGCTACAGCACGCCAATAGAATATTTCATCCCTATTTATGCAAATGGGGTTGCTCACCACGATATTAGCCGAAAATGTGAATAAAATCGAATTTTCCAGGCAGATTTTTTGGAGTTGTCGTAGCTATAGCGCGCCATTCGAATCTTCCCTCCTTATTTATGCAAGAAAGTTAGCTCACCACGATA
>NW_016941742.1:0-565 GCF_001483705.2 Eufriesea mexicana | reverse complement strand
CTAGATTACAGTAGAAAGCAGAAATCCAACGAATAGCAATGTATGGCGCAGATGTCAAGGCTATCGTAAACCTCACCTAGCCAAATTTAGGCTATCACAGTATAACTTGCTCGACCTCCATTAATGGCCTCCGTGGAACCAAGCGCAGCATATTGAGCACATTAGAGTGCAGAAATACAACGAATAGCAGTGTATATCGCAAGAGTCAGAGTATCCTGTCCCAAGCTAGCCAAACGTAACATATACATCGTAACCTAAATAAACCGTACACGAAGGGACCTCTACTTCTAGCCTGCACAGGGGCAAGCAGAATGTACTATAGCATAGTAGAGCGCAGAAGTCCACCGCGTAGCAGTTTATAGCACAATGGTCAAAGCATTCCCAACCTTACATATCCAAACTTAACATAACAAAACGTAACATAATTAAATATAACGCACCGTGACAACTACAGCTGGCCTCCCCACATCCAAGCAGAATATACTATAGCACAACAGGGTGAAGAAATCCACCGCATTACAGTGTACACGTCAAAAATCGCACATACCCTGACCTAACATGACCT
>NW_016941741.1:0-1352 GCF_001483705.2 Eufriesea mexicana | reverse complement strand
AGGATCGATTAGGTGATGTTAGGTTGGGTTAAGTTATGTTAGGTGAAGTTAGGTAAGGTTAGGATACGTTGGGTGTGGTTGGGTCGGGTTAGTTTGGGTTAGGTTAGGTTTTGTTAGGTTAGGTTAGGTTAGGTTACGTTATGTTAGGTTAGGTTCGGGTAGGTTAGGTTAGGCTAGGCTAAGTCGGGTTAGGTTAGGATGGGTTAGGTTATGTAGTGTTACGTTTGCTCGGCTTGGGTTTGGTTAGGCCGTGTTAGGTTACATTAGGTTAGGTTAGGTTACGTTAGGTTAGGTTAGGTATCTGGTCATGTCACATCAGCTTATTTTCGGATAGGTTAGTTTAGGTAACGTTGGGTTAGGTTCGGATAGGTTAGGTTATGTTAGGTTAGCTCGGGTTAGACTGGGTTCGGTTGGGTTGGGTTTGGTTGGGTTCGGTTGGGTTGGGTTCGGTAAGGTTAGGCAAGGCTAGGCTATGTTTGGTTAGGTTACGTTAATTTAGGTTAGGTTAGGTTAGGTTGGGTTACGCTGCGTTAGGTGAGGTTCGGATAGTTAAAGTTTGGTTAAGTAGGTTAGGGTGCGTTTTGTAAGGTTAGGTTAGGCTAGGTGATGCTAGGTTAGGTTACGTTAATTTAGGTTAGGTTAGGTTAGGTTGGGTTACGCTGCGTTAGGTGAGGTTCGGATAGTTAAAGTTTGGTTAAGTAGGTTAGGGTGCGTTTTGTAAGGTTAGGTTAGGCTAGGTGATGCTAGGTTAGGTTACGTTAATTTAGGTTAGGTTAGGTTAGGTTGGGTTACGCTGCGTTAGGTGAGGTTCGGATAGTTAAAGTTTGGTTAAGTAGGTTAGGGTGCGTTTTGTAAGGTTAGGTTAGGTTATGTTACGTTGGGGTTGGTTGGTTTGGGTTGAGTTGGTTTGGGTTAGGTTAGGTTAGGTTACGTTGGGTTGGGTTGGTTTGGTTTGGGTTGGGCTAGGTTACATTAGATTTGGAGATGTTAGGTTAGGTTTGGTTAGGTTGGGTTAGGTTAGGTTAGGTTACGTTGGGTTGGGTTGGTTTGGTTTGGGTTGGGCTAGGTTACATTAGATTTGGAGATGTTAGGTTAGGTTTGGTTAGGTTGGGTTAGGTTAGGTTAGGTTACGTTGGGTTGGGTTGGTTTGGTTTGGGTTGGGCTAGGTTACATTAGATTTGGAGATGTTAGGTTAGGTTTGGTTAGGTTGGGTTAGGTTAGGTTAGGTTACGTTGGGTTGGGTTGGTTTGGTTTGGGTTGGGCTAGGTTACATTAGATTTGGAGATGTTAGGTTAGGTTTGGTTAGGTTGGGTGAGGTTAGTTTGGGTTACGTTAGGTGTGGTTAGGTTTAG
>NW_016941740.1:0-2057 GCF_001483705.2 Eufriesea mexicana | reverse complement strand
CTTTCGTGGTATGAACTGCTATACGCTAGATTCCGACAATCTACTGTACCCTGGTATGGTCTGAGTTGCTCTTGGGAAGCCAGTAATAGTGGTCTCGGCACGATAACATGTCGTATGGTACGTCTGGATAGGCTGCGTTAGCTCTAGTTAGTTTCGGTCCGCTTCGACTATTTTGTTATACGCTGCGATTATATGGGCTTCTGCGATCTTCTCTCCTCCATTGTGCTCTGCTTCTGCATGTCTCTGGGGAGTCCAGAAATATTATTCACTGCACCATATGTTAAGCTACGTTACGCATGGCTTGGCTAGGTTAGGACAGGTTAGATCAGGATAACTTTGACTTTTGTGCTACATACTGCAACGCGGTGGATTATTGCGATCTACTTTGCTCTGGTATACCCTGCTTTACTCTGTGGAGGCAGGCAAGTGTGGTCTCTGCGCGTCATGTTGTGTCAAGCTGCGTTCGGTTACGTTACGCTTGGCCATGTTAGGATATTGTAGTTTCGACTATAATGCTGTGCACTGCGATTCCATGGATTTCTGCGCCCTACTCTCCTCTAATGTGTTCTGCTTGATAGTGAGGAGGCTAGCAATACTGGTCTCGGCACGTTAGGTTGAGTCAGATTACGTATGGTTGTGTTAGGTAAGGATCCGTTGGGATATGGAAGCACAGACCCCTGTGCCCCGCACTGATATCCTTTGGATTCCTGTGCTCTACTTTCATCTACCATATTCTGCTTGTCTCTGGGGCGCCAACAAAATTGGTCGCGGTAAGTTAGGTTGGGTTATCTTACGTTCGGTTGGGTTAGGTTAGGTCAGGTTTGATCACGATACATTTGACTTTTGTGCTATGCACTGCAGTGCAATGGACTTCTGCGCTATACTGTGCTATAATATGCTCTAGTTGGCACCTGGATGCCAGCAATAGTAGTCTCGGCACGATGGGCTGCGTTAGGCTACGTTTGGTTAGGTTAGGCCTCTTCTGGGTTAAGTCAGAAAAGCTTTGACTTCTCCGCTGTACATTGCCATTCCTTGGACTCCTGCGCTCTACTCCCCTTTAAAATGTTCTGCTTGGCGATGTGGAGGCCAGGAATAGTGGACTCGGCTAATTAGGTATGGTTAGTCTACGTTTGGTTGGTTCATGTTGGGCCAAGTAAGGTTAGGGTATCCTTGACGTTTGTGCTATTCGATGCTATTTGGTGGTTTCCAGCGCTCTACTGTGCCCTAGTTTGTCCTGCTTTGCTCCGGGATTCCAGTAATAGTGGGCTCGGAACCTTTCGTTAAGTTAGGTTACCTTTGGTTTTATTAGGTGGGGATAAGTAAGGATGGGATGGCGTAGACTTTTGTGACATACACTGCTATTCGGTGGATTTCTGTGCGGCACCGTGATCTGTTATGTTCAGCATGCCTCTGGGAAAGACAGCAATAGTGGTATAGGCACGTAATGCAGAGTTGGGCTACGTTTGGTTTGGTTAGGTTAGGTCAAGATAGGTTTGGACATATTTGACTTTGCGCTTTACATTGCAACGCCGCGGATTTCTGTAGTCCACTGCGCTCTGGTATATTCTGCTCGGTCCTGGGGTGTTCAGCAGTAGTTGCCGCGGCACGTTAGGTTGTGTTATGTTATGTTTGTTTATGTTTGGTTCGGTCACGTTTCGTCAGGTTATCCATTCCTTGTCAATCGATCTACACACTGCTCTTCGTACGATTTCTACCATCTACATTGCTCTACGATACTCTGCTTCACGCTGGGGTGGCCAGTAATACTGGCCTCGTCACGTTATGTTAGGCTAAGCTACGTTTGGTCAGGATATGTTTGTTTGTGTTAGGTTAGGATAGCTTAGACTTTCGTGGTATGCACTCCTAATATCTGGACTTCTGCTTTCTGATGTGCTCTACTGGGTAGCTTTGACATTTCTGCTGTACGCTACGATTCTATGGATTTCTGCTCCCTACACTCCTCCAGCATGTTCTGTTTGGCTATGGGGAGGCCCGGAACAGTGCTCGCGTCACGATTTGTTGTGTTAGCTTTGGTTTGATTTCCTTACGATTGGTTG
>NW_016941739.1:0-627 GCF_001483705.2 Eufriesea mexicana | reverse complement strand
CTATGCTCTAGAGTGTTCTGCTTGGCTCTGGTGGGGCCAGCAATAGTTCCCCCGGCACGCTAGATTAAGTTATGTTCAGCTTGGTTATATTACGATTGGATAGGTTAGCAGTGGGTAGCGTGGACTTGTGAGCTATACACTGCTATTCTGCCGTCTTCTGCGCCCTACGTTGCTCTAATATGCTCCGCTTGGCGCTTTAATAGTGCCCTCGGCACGGTTTGTTGCGTTATGTTACGTTTGGTCAGTTTATGATAGGATCACTTCGACTTTTGCGCTATAAACTGCTATTCGGTGGATTTCCGCGCACTTCATTGCTCTGCTATACTCTTCTCGGCACTGGGGAGACCAGCAACATCGGTCGGTGCGCGATATGTAGAGTTAGATTACGTTTGGCAATGTTAGATTAGGTAACGTTTGGGTAGAGTGGCATTGACTTTTGTGTTGTGCACGGATATTCGGTGGTTCTCTGCGTTCCGCTGCCCTCTAATATGTTCTACTTGGCTCTTGTGTGGCCAGCAATAGTTGTCTCGGTACGTTTGGTTACGTTGGGTTTGTCCAGGCTTAGACACGGTAGCTTTGACTTTTGCGCTGTACACAGCTATACGGTAGATTTGTGCGCTCTACTGT
>NW_016941738.1:0-1535 GCF_001483705.2 Eufriesea mexicana | reverse complement strand
TAGGTCTATTCAAAGTCTATAAGCTGTTATAGCTTGGTGAATAGGTCCCCTGACGCCTTCAATACAGTGGCAAGTACAGTCATCTATCAATAGCCTGTTATTGATTGATGAATAGATCGCCTAACGCCTTCAAACCAATGGCAAGTACAGCCATATACTTGCCAGAGAATAAGTCTATTCAAAATATATAATCCGTTATAGCTTGGTGAATAGATCGTCTAACGCCTACAATCCAATGGCAAGTACTGCCATCTACTTGCCAGAGGAGAGGTCTCTTCAAAATCTATGATCTGCTACAGCTTGGTGTATAGCTCGCATAACGCCTTCAATACAATGGCAATTACAGGAATATACTTGCCAGAAAATAGGGCTGTTCAAAATCTATAACCTGTTATAGCTTGGTGAATAGATCGATTAACCCCTTCAATCCAATGGCAAGTACAGCCATCTACTTGCCAGAGAATAGGTAAATTCAAAATCTATAGTCTGTTATAGCTTGGTGAATAGGTCGCATAACGCCTTCAACCAATGTCAAGCACAGCCATCTTCTTGCCAGAAAATGGGTCTATTCACAATCTATATCCTGTTATAGCTAGGCGAATAGATCGCCCAACGCCTTCAATTAAATGGAAAGTACAGCCATCTACTTGCCAGAGAATAAGTCTATTCAAAATATATAAGCTGTCATAGCTTGGAGATTAGGTCGCCTATCGCAATCAATCCAATGGCAAGAACAGCCACCTATTTGCCGGAGAATAGGTCTATTCAAAATCTATAACCTGTTACAGCTTGGTGAATAGATCGTCTAACGCCTTCAATCCAACGGCAAGTACAGCCATTTACTTGCCAGAGAACAAGTGTATTCAAACTCTATAATCTGTTATAGCTTGGTGAATAGATCGCCTAACGCCTTCAATACAATGGCCATTACAGCCATCCTCTTGACAGAGAATATGTCTACACAAAACCAATAGTCTGTTATAGCTTGGTGCATAGAAAGCCTAACGCCTTCAATCCAACGGCAAGAACAGCCATCTTCTTGCCAGAGAATAGGTTTATTCAAAATATATAATCCGTTATAGGTTGGTGAATAGGTCGCTTTTCGCCTTCAACCAATGGCAAATACAGCCATCTTCTTGCCAGAGAATAGGTCTATACAAAATCGATAACCTGTTATAGCTTGGTGAATAGGTCACATGACGCCTTCAATCCAGTGGCAAGTGCAGGGATCGAATTGCAAGAAAATAGGTCTATTCAAAGTCTATAAGCTGTTATAGCTTGGTGAATAGGTCACATGACGCCTTCAATCCAGTGGCAAGTGCAGGGATCGAATTGCAAGAAAATAGGTCTATTCAAAGTCTATAAGCTGTTATAGCTTGGTGAATAGGTCACATGACGCCTTCAATCCAGTGGCAAGAACAGCCACCCACTAGCCAGATGATAGGTCTACTCAAAACAAATAGTCTGTTATAGATTGTTGAACAGATCGCCTAACGCCTTCAATCCTATGGCCAGTACAGCCATCCACTTGCCAG
>NW_016941737.1:0-1608 GCF_001483705.2 Eufriesea mexicana | reverse complement strand
CTAGCCTAACCAAACATGACATAAACAAACGTAACACAACTCAAACAAACGGGCCTAGGCCACAATTGCTGACTTCCACAGAGCAATCAGAATATACCAGTGCACAGTTGAGCGCGATAATCAGCCGCACTGCAGTGCTAAGCACAAATGTAAAGGAGGTCCAATCCTAAGCTGACCAATCGGAACATAAACGAACGTAGCCTAACTCAACGTAATGAGCCCATACGACTAATGCTGTCCTTCCCAGAGGCAAGCCGAATATACTAGAGCACATTAGAGTGCAGAGATCAGCCGAGTGGCAGTGTACAGCACAAAAGACAGGGCAATCCTCTCCTAACATAACCGAAAGTAAAATACCCAAGCGTAACCTAACTCAACCTGACTTGCATCGAACACTATTGCTGGCCTACCCAGAGTCGAGCAGATTACAGTAGATCACAGTAATGTGCAGAAATTCACCGAAAAACTGTCTATGCCAGGAAAGTCAATGCTATCCATGCCTAACACAAACAAACATAACCTAACCAAAGGTAACATAGCTCAGCCTAACGTGACGCGACCACAATTGATAGCCACCCAAGAGCAAAGCAGAGCATATTAGAGCACAGTATAGTGCAGATGTTCACCGAATAACAGTATAAAGCACAAATGTCAATGATATATTCTCTTACGCCAACCAAACGTAACATAACCAAACGTAGCCAAAGTAAAGCTAACGCGGCGGGACCACTCTTACTGGTTTCCCCAGAATCGGGCAGAGTATAGTAGAGCAATGTAGAGCGCAGAAATACGACGAATAGCAGTGTGAAGCACAAATGTCACCGCCATTCTATCCTAAGCTTCCCAAATGCAATATGATCAAACGCAATCTAACTTAACCCAACGTGACGAGACCACTATTGCTTGATTCTCCAGAGCTAAGTAGAATATACTAGAGCACAGCAAAGAGCAGGAAGCCTCCAAAGTGCAGCGAATAACACAAACGTCAAAGATATCCTAACATTACCTTACCTTACGTAACACAACCAAACGTACAATAAGTAAACCTAACGAGCCGAAACCATAATTACTCTCCTCCGCAGTGCCATACAGAGCATACCAGGGAAGAGCAGAGCGCAGAAATACACAGAACAGCAGTGTATACCACGAAAGTCAAAGCTATGCAAACCAAACCCACACAAACTTTACCCTACCGAACGTTGCCGGACTCAACCAAACGTGCCGAGGTTACAATTGCTGGACTCTGCAGAGCCAGGCAGAGCATATTGGAGCTCAGCGGAGGGCAGATTTCCGCCGAATAACAGTGTACAGGAAAAGAGCCGAAGCTACCCTAGCCTTACCTAACCAATCGAGGAGCAGCCGAACGTAACATCACTCAATCCAACGTCCAGCGACCACTATTGGTTGCCTCCCCAGAGTCGATCGGAGAAGAGTCGAGCATAGTAGGGCGCAGAGGCCCAGCGAATAACAGTCTGTGCCAAGAAAGCCAAGGATATCCATACCTAACCAGAACAAGCATACTCAAACCAACGCAACCTAACTCAGCACAACGTGACGAGGCCACTATTGCTGGATTCACGGATCCAAGTAGAATATGCTAGAGCGCAG
>NW_016941736.1:0-2616 GCF_001483705.2 Eufriesea mexicana | reverse complement strand
TTTGGTTCGGTTAGGATAGGGTTGCTTAGGCTCCTGTCCTCTACAATGTTTTTCGGTGGATTCATGCGCTCTAGATTGCTCTATTATACTCTGCTTGACTCCGTGGTGGCCAGAAATAGAGGCCGCGGCGTGTTAGGTTCAGTTAGATTGCGTTTGGTTTTGTTAGGTTAGGCTAAGTTTGGATAGGTTATCCTTTACTGCTGTGCTATGCACTGCTGCTCTGTGATTTTCTGCGACTCACTATGCTCTAGTATGTTCAGCTTGGCTCTGTGGAGGCCGGCAATAGAGGTCTCGGCTCGTTGGTTTCAATTACTCTACATTTGGCTATGTTGGGTCAGGCCTGATTTGGTTAGGATACCTTCGACTTTTGTGCTATACATTGCTATTTGGTAGCTTTCTGCGCTCTACTGTGCTCTAATATTCTCTGCTCGAATCTGGGTAGGTCAGCAATAGTGGTCTGGGCACGATAAGCTATGTTAGGCTTCGTTAGTCAACGTTACGCCTTGTTATGTTAGGACAGGGCAGCTTTGACCTGGAGTGCCGCGCTGAATGTCGAGCGAGACGGGCGTGTCCACGACTCTCCTACAATTCGGAGGTATTTTCTGCGGAAAAGTGTGTTTTCTGGCGCATGTGTTGGTGCCAATCTGTGCGTGAGGTGCGTGGGTGCACGAGGCCGGGGCCTCGCGTCGCGGAGTGTGTCGTGGTGCCGATAAAAATTGAATTTGTTTGGAAGCTTTTTTTTCTTTTTTCCTGGCACCGACGAAGTTGTAGACGCCGCTACGGCGCAGGTTGGCTAGGGATGGTGCCCATTGTCTCCTGTTACGTTTGGTTAGGTTAGGATAGGGTAAATTTGAGTTTTGAGCTATGTACTGCTCATCCGTGGATTTCTGCCATGTACTCAACTCTGTTAAGATCTGCTTGGCTCTGTGAAGGTCAGGAAATCTGGTCGCGGCACGTTTGTTTGAGATTAGTTACTTTCGGCTGGGTTAGGTCAGGTTGGGTTAGGATAGGACAGCTTTGACATAAGTGCTCAACACTGATAGCCAATGGACATTTGTGCTCTACTGTGCTCTACCTTATTCTGCTTGTCTACGGGGAGGCGGGGATATTGGCCGCGGCCCGTTACGTTTAGTTACTTCACGTTTGTTCAGGTTAAACTAGGCATGCTTAGGATAGTGTAGCTTTGACTTTCGCGCTATACACACTTATTCGGTAGATGCCTGCGCTCCATTGTGCTCTGCTCTAATCTGCCCGTCCCTTGGAGTGCTAGCAATAGTGGTCGCGGCACGTCGCGTTGAGATTTTTTACGTTAGGCCAGGTTATATATGTTTTGGTTAGGTTTGGATATCTTTCAGTTTTCTGTACACTGCGATTCCATGGATAGCTGCGCCATACTCCCTTCTAATATGGTCTGCTCGGCTCTGAGCAGGTCAGCAATATTGGTGGCGACAAGTTAGGTTGATTTAGATTACGTTTGGTATTGCATGATTGGTTAGGTTACGATACGTTACCTATGAGTTTTGCGCTATAAACTGCTATCCGGGTGATCTCTGCGCTCTACCGTGCTTTAGTATACTCTGCTTGGCTATTTGAAGGCCAGCAGTATTGGTCTCGGCACGTTTGGCTAAGTTATGTTGCGTTTGGATATGTTACGTTTGGATAGGTTAGGATAGGTTTGTTTACTCTGCTATACTCTGCTTGACTCGCTGGAGGCCAGAAATAGAGGCCGCGGCGTGTTAGGTTAAGTTAGATTGTGTTTGGTTTTGTTAGGTTAGGCTAAGTTTGGATAGGATATCTTTTACTGCTGTGCTATGCACTGCTGTTCTGTGATTTTCTGCGACCTACTTTGCTCTAGTATGTTCTGCTTGGCTCTGCGGAGGCCAGCAATAGAGGTCTCGGCTCGTTAGTTTCAATTACTCTACATTTGGCTATGTTGGGTCAGGCCTGATTAGGTTAGGATATCTTCGACTTTTGTGCTATACATTGCTATTTGGTAGCTTTCTGCGCTCTACTGTGCTCTACTATTCTCTGCTCGAATCTGGTGCGATCAGCAATAGTGGTCTCGGCACGATAAGCTATGTTAGGCTACGTTAGTCAATGTTACGATTGGTTATGTTAGGACAGGGCAGCTTTGACCTGGAGTGCCGCGCTGAATGTCGAGCGAGACGGACGTGTCCACGGCGCTCCTACAATTCGGAGGTATTTTCTGCGGAAAAGTGCGTTTTCTGGCGCATGTGTTGGTGCCACTCTGTGCGTGTGGTGCGTGGGTGCACGTGGCCGGGGTTTCGCGTCGCGGAGTGTATCGTGGTGCCGATAAAAGTTGATTTCGTTCGGAAGCTTTTTTTTCATTTTTCCTGGCAATGACGAAGTTGTAGACGCCGCTACGGTGCAGGTTGGCTAGGGATGGTGCCCATTGTCTGTAGCGGTACCGCGCGCCTGCCCAGCGAGGGATACCTGGGCCGAGGGTCACGGCACAATGCAAGCGGCGGATCAGGGGCTCGCAACCCGTGCCGTGACAACCATCCGGGGAAATCCTGACAATTTACCTAGGAAGTAATGTACGGTTATAGCTAGTGGTTTCGATGCGGCTCCGGTGAAGCTTGCGAAAGGCGCTGC
>NW_016941735.1:0-1476 GCF_001483705.2 Eufriesea mexicana | reverse complement strand
TATTGCTGGCCTCCACGCAGCCAAGCAGAGCGTAATAGACGAGTGCCGGGCGCAGAAATCCCTCGAATCGGAGTGTCCAGCAGAGAAGTCGAACCAATCCAAACCTTGCCAAGGCTAGCACAACTTAACCAAACGTATCCCACCAGGACCTAACGTGCCGAGGCAACTATTGCGGCCCTCCCCGTCGCCAACCAGGGCATATTAGTGGAGAACAGAGCGCTGACGTCCATAGAATATCATTGCGCATCGCGAAAGTCGAAGGTACCTCAACCTAACCCAAACAATCCTAGCCTAACCAAACGTAACCAGTCTCATCCTACCGCGCCGCGGCCACTATTTCTGGAACTCCCAGAGCGAAGAAGGGAAAACTAGGTCACAGTAGGGCGCAGAATTCCTCCTAACAGCAGTGCACAGCAGAGAGGTGAAAGCTACCCTGGCCTCATATAACCAAGCGTAACACAACCGAACGTATCGTGACCCTACCCGATAGGGTGAGTTAGGTCACGACTGGTTAGGTCAGGTTAGGTTAAGTTTTGCTAGGATGACTTTGTCTTTTGCGCCGTACACTGCTATTCGGCCGATACCTGTGCACTGCATTGCCCTACGAGCGTCTGCTTGATATCTGTGGATGCCAGCAATGGCGGTCGTGGCAAGTTCGACTGAGATATGTCACGTTTGGTTAGGCCAGGTAATGTTAAGTTTTGTTAGGATGTCTTCGACTTTTGTGCCTTGCACGTAAGTGCGGCGGATTTCTGCCCCCTCCTGTGTTCTGGTATACTATGCTTTGCTCTGGGGAGGTAAGCAATTGTGGTCTAGGCACGTTAGGTTGAGTCAGGATACGTTTGCATGTTTTATGCTGGGTTAGGTTAGGAGGGCGTAGCATCGACTTTTCTGCTGTACGCCGCTAATCGGTGGATTACTGCTCTCTACTGTGATATAATATTCCACGCTTTGCTCTGGGAATACCAGAAATAGGGGCCGCAGCGCTTTAAGATGTGTTAGGTTACGTTTGGTTAGGTTATGTTTGCTGGGATAGGTTGGGATATCTTTCACTTTTGTAGGATACACAGCCTTTCTATGGTCCTCTGCGTTCTACTCATTTCTAACATGCCCAACTTGGCGATGGGGACGCCGGCAATAGTGGGATAGGCACGTCAGGTTGGGTCTGGTTACGATTGGTTCGGTTGGGTTAGGCAATGACTTACTTTTCTGCTTAACACTTCAATGCGGAGGATATCTGAGGTCCACTGTGCTCTAGTATATTCTGTTTGGCTTTGGGGGTCCAGCAATAGTAGTCTCGACACGTTAGGTTACATTATACTGCGTTTGGTTATATTACGTTTGGACGGATTGAGCTGGAATAGCTTTGACTTTTGTGCTGTACTCCGCTATTCAGCGGACTTCTACGCCCTACGTTGCTCTGCTATACTCTGCTCGACCCTAGGGAGGCCAGTAATGGTTGTGTCGGCCCGTTAG
>NW_016941734.1:0-978 GCF_001483705.2 Eufriesea mexicana | reverse complement strand
CGACCTTCGTGTTATACACTGCTATTCGATGGATTTCTGCTATCTAATGTGCTCCAATATGCTATGCTTGGCTCAGGGATGAGCAGTAATGGTGGTCTCTGTACGTTAGGTTGAGTTAGGTTACGTTTCGTTAGGTTAGGTTGGGTTGTCTCGGTTAGGATTTCTCAGACTTTTGTGCTATACACTGCCATTCGGTGGATTTCTGCGCTGTACATCGCTCTACTATACATAGCTCGACTATGAGGAGACTAGCAACCGTGGCCGTGGCACGTTATGTTGATTCATGCTACGTTTGACTTGGATAGGTTACGTCAGGTTAGGGTAGGGTATGTGCGGCTTTTGTGCCGTGCACTGAAATGCGACGGACTTCTGCGCTCTACACTGCTACAGTACATTCTGCTTGGCAGTGGGAATTCCAGAAATATTTGCCTCATCACATTATGTTGAGCTACACCACCTTTGGAGAGAGTAGGTGAGTTCAGGTTTTTAGGCTATCCTTCACTTTTGTGCTTTGCACTGCAATGCGGTGGATGCCTGCGCTTCACTGTGCCCTAGTTTATTCTGCTCTTCTCTGTGGAGGCGAGCAATAATTGTCTCCCTATGACAGGTTGAGTTAGATTACGTTCGGGTATGCTACGTTTGGTTAGGTTTGGATACTCTAGACTAGACTTTTGAACTACATATTGCTATTTCGTGGATTTCTGCTACCTACTGTGCTGCAACATGTTCTGCTTGGCTCTCGGGAGGGCATCAATAGAGGTCTCTGAGCGATAGGTCGAGTAGTGTCATGTTTGTTTAGGTCAGGTTTGGTTAAACTCGTTCAGGACATCTTTGACTTTCGTGCTATACGCTTCTATACGGAGGATCTCTGCGCTCTACTGTGCTCTACTATATTCTGCTCGGCCCTTGGGAGGTCGGCAATAGCGGTGGCGGTACTTAATTTGAGTTAGGCTACTGTTGGCATGGTCATGTTATCTT
>NW_016941733.1:0-2511 GCF_001483705.2 Eufriesea mexicana | reverse complement strand
TGGCTATGCTGCGATTGATTTGGCTTGGGTAAAGTAGCTTTGGCTATGCGCAATGCACTACTACTCGGTGGACTCTGCGGCCTACTTTGCTATAGTCTATTCTGATTGGCTCCGTGCATGGCAGCAATAGCTGTCCTAGCACGTTAGGATGACTTATGTTGCGTACGGTAACGTTACCTTAATTAAAGTTAGGATGAGGAAGCTCACACCCCTGTGCTATACACCCATATTCGGCGTATTTCTGTGATCTACTGTGCTCTAATATGCTCTGCGTTGCTCTGCGTATGCCAGAAATGGTGGCCGAGGCACGCTGGCGTGAGTTTCGTTACGTTCGGTTCGGTTACGTTAGTTTAGGCTAGGTTTGGATAGCTTTGACTTTTCTGTTATTCACTGAGATTTTATGGGCATCTTCGCTCCACTATCCTATAGGACGTTCTGCGTGGCTATGTTGAGGTCAGCAAAAATGGTCTCGGCACATTAGGTTCAGTTATGTTATGCTCTGTTATGATTGGTTATGACACTTTTGGCTATGTTAAGACAGGGTAGCAACGAGCTTTGTTATATGCATTGCCATTAGGTGGATTTCCGCGCTCTGCCGTGCTCTAACTCGTTCTGCTTGGCTCTGTGGAGGCCAGCAATAGTGGTCTCGGCAAGTTAGGTGGAGGTACGTTACGTTTGGTTGGGCTAAGTTGCGTTGCGTTATGCTATGATTGCAGATTCTTTTGTGCTGCACATTACTATTATATGGTTTTCAGCGCTCTACGGTACTCGATCATATTCTGCACGTCTCTGGGGACGCCAGCAATTGAGGTTGCGGCACGTTATATTGTGCCATGTTAAGTTCGGTTGGGTTAAGTTGGGATAGGTTTGGTAAGGGTAGCTTTGGCTTTTACGCTATACGCGGCTATTCTGTAGATTTCTGCGCTCCACGTTGCTCTAGCATATTCTGCTTCGCCCCGTGGAGGCCAGCAACGGTGGTCACGCCCGCTATATCGTGCTGGGTTGCGTTCGTTAGGTTAGGTTTGGTTAGCTTGGGTGGGTGTGGAAATCTTCGGCATTTACGCTATACACTGTTAGTCTGTGGACTTCTTCGCCAACTCTTCTCTAATATGTTCTGCTGGGCTATTGGGAGGCAAGTAATAGTGGTCGCGGCTCGTTAACATGAGATAGGTTACGCCTTTTTAGGTTAGGTTAGTATGGATTAGGTTAGGATAGCTTTGACTTTTATGCCATACATTGCTATTCGGTGGATTTCAGCGATTTTCATGGCTCTACTATCATCTGCTCGACTATGGGATGGCCAGAAATGGATGTCGCGGCGCGATGTGCTGAGTTATGTTCCGTTTGGTTAGGATACTTTTGAGAGGTTAGGACAGTCTAGCATTGACTTTTGAGCTATACACGGCCACCCGTAGTCTTTCTGCGCTCCACATTGCTTTACTATACTCTGCTCGAGGACAGCAACAATTGTCTCGGCACGTTAGCTTGGGTTAAGCTTCGTCCGGTATGGTTAGGTTAGTACAGGTTGGGTTAGGACTTCATACACAGTTGCGCTTTACGCTGCAATGCGGCAGTTTACTGCGCTCTACTGTGCTCCAGTATATTCTGCTGGCACTGGGAAGTCTAGCGATAGTGGTCTGGGCAGGTTAATGTTAGTTTTGGTATGGCTGCTTTCGATTAGGTTACGTTTGGTTAGGTTAAGATAGGATGGCTCTAACTTTTATGCTGTAAACTGATATTCGGTGGATTACCTCGCTCTACTGTGCTCTAATGTCACCTGCTTGGCGCTGGGGACGCTGGCAATAGTGCTCCCGTCACGTTAGGTTTAGTTACGATACGTTTGTTTAGTTTACGCTTGGATAGGTTAGGATAGAGTATCATTGACTTTTGTGCTATACACTGCTATTCGGTGGATTTCTGCGCTCTACATTGTTCTACTATACCCTGCTCCACTCTAGGGAGGACAGAAGTGGTGGTCTCGCCACATTAGGTTACGTAAGGTTGCGTTAGGTTGTATAAAGTGTGTATAGCTTAGGATAGTATAGCTTTGACTTATGTGCTATACACAGCCGTTCGGTGTATTTCTGGCCCTACAGTACTCTGCTACAATCTTATAGAGTCTGGAAAGGCCAGCGATAGTGTTCTCGGCACGCTAGATTCAGACGTATGACGTTCGGTTATTTTAGGTTCGATTACGTTAGGATAGGATACCTTTGCCTTTTGGGCTATGCACCGCCATTCGGTGGAATCCTGTACTCTAAATTGCTCTGATATGCTCTGCTTGGCCCTGGGCAGGCCAACAATAGTATTCTCCGCATCTTGTATTGTGTCAATCTGTGTTCGGTTAGGTTATGATAGGACATGTTAGGTTAGGAAATCTTCCACTTTCGTGCTGTACACCGCTATGCGGTTGATTTTTGCGCTCTGCTGTGCTCTAATGCGTTCTGTTCTTCTCTGGGAAGACCAGCAATAGTGGTCTCGGGGCGTTTGTTTTTGTTAGGTTACGTTTCG
>NW_016941732.1:12024-13729 GCF_001483705.2 Eufriesea mexicana | reverse complement strand
GCTATGCTACGCTGGGTTACGTTACGTTTGGGATGTTAGGAGAGGATAGTTCAGTCCTTTGTGCTATACGCATCTATACGCGGATTTCTGCGCTCTACTGTGTTCTAATATTTTCTGCTTGCGTCTGTGGAGGCCAGCTGTAGGATTCTCGGCACGTTATCTTCAGTTAGGATATGTTTCGTTGGATTAGGATAGGTTACGCTCAGTCAGGTTAACTTACACTTTCCTGCTATGCACGTCTGTACGGATTATTTCTTCGCTGTACTGTGCTCTGCTATATTATGCTTAGCCTTGGGAATGCCAGCCATATTGTTCTCGGCAAGTAAGGTTGAATTAGGTTACGTTTGTTTAGTTTTGGTTGGGTTGATTTCGGTAAGGGTATTTTCCACTGTCGTGTTGTGCACCTCACGTTCGGTGATATCTGCGCTCTACTGCGCTCCACTACATTCTGCTTGGCCTTGGGGATACCAGGAATCGTGGCCGCGGCAAGTTACGTTGAGGGAAGCTACGTTATCTTAGGTTATGTTAGCTTGGGATAGGCCTGGGTAGATATGACCTTTGTGATGTACACTGCGAACCTATGGACTTCTGCACCCTACTGGCATTTAGTAAGCTCTCCTCGTCTCTGGCGATCCCGGCAATTGTGGCCGGGGTGCGTTTGGTGTGGCTTTTTTTCGTTTGGCTATGTTAAGGTTGAATACGTTTGGGTAGGATATCTTTAACTTTTGTGTTATAAGCTGCTATTCGGTGGACTTCTGCGCTCCAGTGAGCTCAAGTTTGTTCTGCTTGACCCTGAGGTGGCGTGCAATAGTGGTCTTGGCACGTTAGTTTGAGCTATGCCACGTTCGGGCATGTTGCGCCTGGTGAGGTTTGGATATGATATTCCAGACTTCTGTGCTATACACTGCCATACGTGGCTACCTGCGCTGTACTTAATATTTTCTACTTGGCTCTGGCGATGCCAGCAATAATGGTCTCGGCACGGTTGGTTGAGTCTTGTTACGTTCGGTTTGGTTAGGTTGTATCAAGGTCGGTCAGGTTAACTAAGAATTTCGTGCTATATACTGCTATTCGTGGGATTTCGCGGCACTTTATGTTGAGTTAGGCTACGTTTGATTAGGGTACGTTGGGATATGTTTGGCGAGGATTGCTTCGACTTCCGTGCTATACACTATTATCCAGTGGGTTCCTGTGATCTACTGTGCTCTACACTATTCTGCTTTGCTCAGGGGTGTTCGGCAGCGGTGGCCGCGGCACGCTCTGTTGAGTTACGCTACGTTTGGTCAAGTCAGGTTAGGCCAGGTCAGGTTGGGACAACCTCGACTTTTGTAACATGCACCGATATTCGGTGGATTTCTGCGCTCTACATTGCTCTGCTATACTCTACTCGACGCTGGGTAGGCGAGCAGCAGCGGTCGCGGCACGTTGGTTTTAGTTATACTACGTTGGGATATGTTACGTTTGGCTAGGATAGAAGAGGCTATCTTGACTTTTGTGCTTTACACTGCCATTCCGTGGTTTTCTGTGATCTACAGTACTCTAATATATACTGCTTGGCTCCGGGGATTGCAGCAGCAGCGGTCGCGGCACGCCCTTTGTGTTGCGCTACCTTTGGTTTGGTTAGGTTAGGTTAGGTTAGGTTATCTTAGACTTTTGTGCCCTTCACAGCAATGCGGTGGGTTTCTGCGCACTACAGTGCTCTAGT
>NW_016941732.1:0-4069 GCF_001483705.2 Eufriesea mexicana | reverse complement strand
GTGTGTCCCACTTGGCGATGTGGAAGGCAACAATAACGGTCTCGGCGCGTTAGATTGAGTTTGGCTATGATTCGTTAGGACTTGTTGGTCCTTGTAGCTTTGACTTTTCTGATATACACAGCGATTCTATGGATTTCTGCGTTCTTCTATCCACTAACGTGTTCTGTTTGGCTCTGGCGAGGACAGCAATAGTGCTCGCGGCACGTTAAGTTGGGCCATGTTACGTTTGCTTATGTTACAATTGGTTAGGTTAGGAGAGGATAGCTTCGACTTTATTGCTATAGTCTGCTATTAGCAGGATCTCTGCCCACTACAGTGATCTAATATTTTCAGTCTTTCTCTGGAGTGCCCTGAAGTAGTGGTCGCGGCACGTTAGGTAGAGCTTCGTTACATATGGTTATGTCAATGTTGGTTAGGTTAGGAGAGGATAGGTTAGACTTTAGTGCTATAGTCCATTATTAGTTGGATTCCGGCGCACTACAGTGCTCTGATATTTCCTGCTGGCACTGGGAATGCCAGGAGTAGTGGTTTCGGCATGTTATGTTGAGTTGTCTTACGAGCGGTTATGCTGGGTTACGCTATGTTTGGCTGTGACAGCTTCATCTTTTGTGCTGTGCACTGCTTTTCGCCGGACCGCTGCGCTAGGCTGTAAGCTAGTACGTCCTGCTTGGCTCTAGGAGGGGGGGGCGGAGACAATAGCTGTTTCGGCACGTTAGGTTGAGTTAGCCTATGTTTGGTTATGTTCCGTTGGTTTGGGTTAGGCTTATGCAGCTTTGTATTTTCCGATATACACAACGATTCTATGGATTTCTGCGTTCCGCTCTCCACTAATGTGTTACGCTTCGCTATGTGGAGGCCAGCAATAGCGGTATAGGCACGGTAGCTTGAGCTATGTTACGTTTGCTTATGTTACGGTTGGTTAGGTCGGGAGAGTGTAGGCTTGACTTTAGTGCTTTGGTACGTTATTAGGTGGATCTGTGCACCCTTCAGTGCTCTAATATTATCAGCATGTCTATGGCAAGGACAGCAATTGTGGTCCCGGCTCGTTATGTTTAGTCAGGTTACGTTCGGTTAGGTTGTGTTTGGCTATATTTGGTTAGGATAGCATTAACTCTTGAGGTGTACACTGCTATTCGGTGTATTCCTGCCCTCTGCTTTGGCAAGTCATCATTAGCACTGTGGAGGGCAGCAATAGGGGTCTCGGCACGTTATGTTGAGTCAGGTTACGCTCGGTTAGGTTGAGGTAGAATAAGTTTGGTTACGTTAGCAACAACTTTCGTTCTGTACTCTGATATATGGTGGATTTATGCGATCTACTGAGCTCTTGTATGTCCTGCTTGGCTCTGAAGAGGGCAGCAATAGCGGCTTGGGCAAGTTAGGTAGAGCTGTAGTATCCTCGGTTATGTTCGGTTGGCTTGGGTTAGGCTTGGGTAGCTTTGACTTTTCTTATATACACTGCAACCCTATGGATTTCTGCGCTCTACTCTCCGTTAATGCGCTCTGCTTGGTTCTGGGGAAGCCAGCAATAGACGTCGGGACAGGTTTGTTTGGGCTTTGTTACGTTTGGTTTTGTTACAGTTGGATACGTTAGAGCATAGCTTGAACTTTGGTGCTATAGTCCGCTATTAGGTGGATTTCTGCGACATTCTTGGCTCTGTATTGCTTTCAGGTTGGCCCTGGGGAGGCCAGCAATAGTGGCCTCCGCACGCTACGTTGAGTTAGGTTACGATCGGTTAGGCTGGGTCAGGCTAAGCTTGGTCAGGGCAGCTATAAATTTCGTGCTGTACACGTCTATTCGGTGGATTTATGCTCTCTACTGTGCTCTAGTATGTTCTGCGTGGCTCTGGGGATGGCAGCAACAGCGGTCGCGGCACGTTACCTTGAGTCACGCAATGCTCTGTTATGTTCCGTTTCTTTGTGTTAGGCTTACGTAGCTTTGACTTTACTGATATACACCGCGATTCATTAGATCTCTGCGTTCTACCCTCCAAGACTGTGTTCTGCTTGCCTCTGGGGAGGCCAGCGACAGTGGTCGCGGCAAGTCAGCTTGTGCTAAGTTACGTTGAGTTATGTTACGGTTGGCTAGGTTTGGAGAGGATAGCTTTAACTCTAGTGCTATAGCCTACTTTTAGGTAGATTTCTGCGTCCTACAGACCTCTAATATCTTGAAATTGGCTCTGGTAAGGCCAGCAATACTGGTCTCGGCACTTTATGTCTGGTCAGGTTACGTTCGGTTAGGTTGTGTCCCGTTAAGTTTGGAGAGGACAGCTTCAACTTTTGTGCTTAACACTGCTGTTTGTTGGATTTCTGCGCTCTACTATGCTCTAGTACTTCCAGCTTGGCCATGGGGAAAGGAGCAATAGCTGTCTCGGTACGTTTGGTTAAGTTATGCTATGCTTGGCTAAGTTCTGATGGTTTGTGTTAGGTTTGGATAGCTATGACTTTTCTGGTGTACACTGCGATTCCATGGATTGCTGCGTTCTACTCTCCACTAACGTGCTCCGCTGGTCCCTACGGAGGACAGCAGTAGTTGTCGCGGCGCGTTAAGAAGAGTTATGTTTCGTTCGGTTATGTTACGGTTTGTGAGGTTAGGAGAGGATAGCTTTGACTTTAGTCCTATAGTCGGCTATTAGGTGGATTTCTGCTGCCTACCGTCCTCTAATATCTTCAGCTGGTATCTGGGAACGCCAGCAATATGTGTCACGGTACATAATGTTCGGTCATGTTACATTCTCTTAGGTTGGGTCCGGCAATGTTTGGACAGGCTAGCAATAACTTTTGCGGTGTTCACTGATATTCGACGGATCTCTGCGCTCTACTGTGCTGTAGTATGTTCTGCTTGGCTATTAGAAGGCCAGAAATAGTGGTCTCGACACGTTGTGTTACGGCTGGTTACGTTGGGTTGCGTTGGGCATGGACAAGTTTAGTTAGCATTGCTTTAACTTTTGTGCCGTTCACTGCTATTCGGTGGATCTCAGCGCTCCACTTGGCTCTAGTATGTCCCGCTTGCCTGGGCGGGGGGGGGGGGGGCTAGATCGTTTTCTGCAAGTTATGTTGTGTTAGGCTATGTCTGGTTATGCCCTGTTTCTTCGGGTTAGGCCTACGTAGCTCCTACTTTACTGATATGCACTGCGATTCTTTAGATTTCTGCATTCCACGCTACACTAACGTTTTCTGCTTGGCTCCGGGGAGGCCAAACACAGTGCTCGCGGTACGTTACGTTGGGCAATGTTACGTTTGGTTATATAACTGTTGGTTAGGCTTGGGGAGGACAGATTTGACTTTAGTTCCACAGTCTGATATTATGTGGATTTCCGCGCCCCACTGTGCCCAGCAATAGTGGTCTCGGGACGTTATGTTGTGTCAGGTTGCGTTCAGTTGGACTGGGTTAGGCTAAGCTTGGCTAGGAGGGCTTTTACCTTTGTGCTGTACACCGCTATTCATAGATTTCCTCGCTCTACTGTGCTCTAGTGTTTCCTGCTTCGCTCTGGGGAGGGCACCCATAGCGGTCTCGGCGCGTTAGGTTGTGTAAGGCTACGTTTGATTATGTGCCGTTCGTCTTTGTTAGGTCTGGGTACCTTTGACTTCTCTGATATACACTACGATTCTACGGATTTCTGCGCTCTCCTCTCCTCCATTAAGCTTTGCTTGGCTCTGCGGAGGCAAGCAATACTGTTCGCGGCAGGTTAGATGGAGTTAAAATAATCCTTGTTAGGTTAGGTTAGGTTGGGTTAGGCTAGGATAGCTCTGTCATATGTGCCCAACACTGATATTCCATGATCTTCCGCGCTGTAGTGTGCTCTATCATATTATGCTTGTCTCTGTGGAAGACAGAAATTTTGGCTTCGGCAGGCAAGTTTGAGTTTGGTTACGCATGGCTTGGCTAGGTTCCGATATGTTTGGTGAGGGTAACTTCAACTATTGTGCCATACACTGGTATTCCGAGGACTCCTGCGCCCTTCATCGTTAGGACATGGTATGTCTGCATCGCTTTGACTTTTGTGCCATGCACCGTACCTCGGTGGATGCCTGCCCCTACCGTGCTCTACTGCAATCTCGTTGGCCCTGT
>NW_016941731.1:0-993 GCF_001483705.2 Eufriesea mexicana | reverse complement strand
TAGCACAAAAGTCTAAGCTATGCTGTCCTATCCCAACACAGCTTGTCGTAGCCAAACGTAGTCAAACTCAACATAATTTCCAGTATTTCTGGCCCACAATGACACGTAGAGCATATTAGAGGAGAGTAGGGCGCAGGAATCCATAGGATCTGTGTGTATAGCGGAAAGGTCGAAATCGTCCAAACCTACCCGAGGAAAACGTTATACATCCAAATGTATACTATCTCAAATCAATGAGACGAGACCACTATTTCTGGCATCCCCAGAACCAAGCAGAGCATTCTAGGGCACAGTAGAGCGCAGAAGTCTGCCGAATAGCAATGTACACCACGAGGGTCACTGCTTTTCAAACATAACACTAACCATTTTAACCTATCCAAACGTCGTCCATATCAACCGAACGTGCCGAAACGACTATTTCTGGCCTGTTCAGAGACAAGCAGAGCATATTAGATCACAGTATACCACAGAAATCCACCGCATAGCAGCGTATAGCACAAAAGTTACATCTATCCATTCCTGACCTAACCAAACGTAACAAAACCTAACGTAACGTAACTCAACCTAACGTGCCGAGACTAATATTTGTGGCCTCCGCAGGGCGAAGCAGAATAGTCTAGAGCGCAGGAGAGCGTAGAAGTCGACCGTATTGTGGTGCATATCACAAAAGACAATGGCATTATGACCAAACCTAACCTAACCTGACCAAACCAAACGTAACGTGCTGCGATCGCAATTAGGTTACGTTTGCGAGGTTAGGTTTGGTGTTGTTCGATTAGGATAAGTCTGACTTTCGTCAATACACTGTGTTTCTGTGGTCTTCTGAACTTTCCTCTCCTCTAATATACCGACAGGTTTTCGTCGGGCTGGGCTTGGTCAGGTTAGGCTAGGAACACATTTGCTTTTTTGCCGTACACTGCAATGGGCATGATACCTGCGCCCTAACGAGCTCTAGTATACTCTGACTGGCTCTGTGGATGCCAGCAACAGTGG
>NW_016941730.1:0-1397 GCF_001483705.2 Eufriesea mexicana | reverse complement strand
TCCACCTTATTTACGCAGAAAGGTTTGCTCACCACTATATTAGTCGAAAATGGCAATAGAATTGAACTTTTCAGACTGATTCTATTGCAATGCTATGATTATAGCAAACCATTTGAATCTTTCGGCGTTATTTACGCAGAAAGGTCTGCTCACCACAATATTAGACGAAAATGTCAGTACAATTGTACCTTTCAGTCAGATTCTATTGAAATGCAATGGCTATATCAAACCAATAGGATCCTTCCATCTTCCACCTTATTTATGTAGAATATCCTTCTCACCACGATATTAGTCGAAAATGTCAATAAATTTGAACTTTTCAGTAAGATTCCATTGCAATGCAATGGCCATTGTAAACCAATTCGATCCTTCCTCCATATTTATGCAGAAAATTTTGCTCTCCACGATATATTTCGAAAATGTCAATACAATTGAACTTTTCAGCCAGATTCTATTGCAATGCAATGGCTATAACAAACCAATAGTGTCTTTCCTCCTTATTTACGCAGGATATTTGCTCACCACGATATTAGTCGAAAATGGCAATTGAATTGATCTTTTCAATCAGATTCTACTGTAATGCATTGGCTATATCAAACCACTAGAATCTATCATCCTTATTTATGCGGAAAGCTTGCTCACCGCGATATTAGTCGAAAATGTCAATTGCATTGAACTTTTCATTCTGATTCTGTTGCAATGCAATGGCTATAGCAAAGCAATAGAATCTTTCCTCCTTATTTACGCACGACATTTGCTCACCACGATATTTGTCGAAAATGTCAATAGAATTGAACTTTTCAGACAGATTCAATCCCAATGCATTGGCTATAGCGAACCAAGAGAATCTTTCCACCTTATTTACGCAGAAAGGTTTGATCACCACGATATTAGTCGAAAATGGCAATACAATTGAAGCTTTCAGTCAGATTCCATTGCAATGCAATGGCTATAGCAAACCAATACCATCTTTCCCCCATATTTATGCAGAAAATCTTGCTTACCACGATATTTTGTCGAAAATGTCAATAGAATTGAACTTCTCATTCAGTTTCCAATGCAATGCAATTGCTTTAGCAAACCAATGAAATGTTTGCTCCATATCTGCGCAGAAAGCATGCTCAACAAGATATTAGACAAAAATGTCAATAGAATTGATCTTTTCAGTCAGATTCCATAGCAATGCTGTGGCTATAGCAAACCAATAGGATCATTTCTCCTTATTTATGCGGAAAAGCTTGCTCACCGCGATATTAGTCGAAAATGCCAATAGAATAGTTCTTTTCAGTCAGATTCGATTGTAATGCATTGTCTATCGCTAACCAATAGTATCTTTGATCCTTATTTACGCAGAAATGTTTGCTCACCACAATAACAGACGCAAATGTCAATAAAAT
>NW_016941729.1:0-857 GCF_001483705.2 Eufriesea mexicana | reverse complement strand
CTCGACACTTGAGAGGCCAGCAATGGTGATCTCCTCACGCTAGATTTAGTTAGGTTTCGCATGGCTTGGCTAGGTTAGGATAAGTTTGTAGCTTTGATTTTGTTTGCTCTACACAGCTATGCGGTCGATACCTGTACGCTGTATAGATCCACTAGCATCTGCTTGTCTCTGGGGAGGCCAGCAACAGCGGGCGTGGCACGTTTTGTTGTGTTACGTTACGTTTGGTCGGGATGGCTTCGACTTTTGTCCTATACACGGCTATTCGGTCGACATTTGCGCTTTGCGTTGCTCTACACTCATCCGCTTGTCTCTGGGGAGGCCAGGAATGGTGGCCGTGGCACGTTTGTTTGAGTCAGGTTACGTTTGGAAACGTAAAGTTATGCTATGTTTGGTCAGGTCGCTTTGTCCTTTGTGCTATACACTGCTATACGTAGGGTTTCTAGGCTCTACTGTGCTGTAGTGTATTCTGCTTGACTACTGAGAGGCCAGAAGTATTATTCTCGGCACGTCAGTCTGGAGCACGTTGCGTTCTGTTATGTTATGTTTGGTAGGGTCGTATAGGATGGTTTTGACGTTTGTGCCATGCACTGCCCTTCGGTGAATTTCTGCGCCCTACAATGATATACTATGCTCTGCAGGACTCACGCTGGGCCAGCAATAGTGGTCGAGGCATGCTATTTTCAGTTATTTTACGTTTGGTTATGGCAGGGTTTGTTAGGTTAGGAGACGGTGGCTGCAACTTTTGCGCTATAAACTGCTATTCGTTGTTCCTCTGTGCTGCACAGTGCTGCAACATGTTCTGCTTTGCTATGGGAGCTCAGTAACACTGGCCACGCCACGTTAGATTTGGTTATGTT
>NW_016941728.1:0-479 GCF_001483705.2 Eufriesea mexicana | reverse complement strand
AGACCGTAGTAGCGATTGAGAAAGTGACGATGAAGTAAAAACTCAAGAAGAATTAGAAGTTATCAAAAAAGAGAAAGAGTTACTTTATTGTTTACATTATAACTATGTTATAGAAAGTACGATTTTTCATTGATCTCTGTCTTATATTTATATTTTCCGGGTAATGAAGGAAAGGATAAAAAATAAATTGAGAGATATAAAAAAAGAACCAAAGAATTATGTTGTTAATAATTAACGTGAATATGTGAAACTTCCAAAGTGAATAAAAGGTACCTAAGTATATAACCATCGTAGTTTCATTTTCTTTTTACCAAGAACAAAATCACTCGCTTTCATCTGTGACTTAATGTTCGTCTATAATTAATTCATCAACTTTTATAATAGCATCGTGAAGACACAGCCTTAGCAAGCCTTCCAATATAAGTCTGGACATGAATTCATTGTTATTTAATTCATTATTGGTGATTATTGCATAGAGT
>NW_016941727.1:0-524 GCF_001483705.2 Eufriesea mexicana | reverse complement strand
TGTCACTCTAGAATTGATATGAAATCGAAGTCATCGTTGATGAGTTTAATCCAGGGGATACAGCGCAGTGTTGTTAAATGCACTAAGCACCGTGCTGTCAACTGTACATACCCCCAGATATAACCCTACCATACACTGATTATCCTATAATTGCCTTTTAATTTCGATCATCATTGATCAATGTAGCCCAACGGCCATAGAACAGTGATAACGGCTGTACCCAGTAATTTGTTGTCAATAACTCGTGTCTCGAGAGATAATATGTTCTCACGTTTCGTACTTGAATTGCTGTAGAATGCACATCATCAGTGAAAAGATTATGCCGACGCCAACTGTTGTCTGTTGCTAGCTCTAATAAGCGCCGTATTGTCTATTGTAAACATCACTAGCCGTAACCGTATAATACATACGTTATTCTGGAATTTCATCAGAATATCCATCATCAGTCAGAAAAAGAGTCAAACGTCTACATTACTGTGCTGATGGCTGTACTCTGGAATGTCCATGAAATTTTAATACCTGGA
>NW_016941726.1:0-850 GCF_001483705.2 Eufriesea mexicana | reverse complement strand
TAGCGTAGCGAGATCACTACTACTTGCCACCGCAGAGTCGAGTAGGGTATTGTAGAGCAACGTGGAGGGTAGAAGTCCACCGAAGTGCAATGTGTAGCACAAAAGTCAAGGAAAACGTGTCCAACCTCACCCAAACCTAAACTAACCAAACGTAACATAACAAAACCTAACCTACCGCGACCAGTATTGCTGACTTCCACAGAGTCAAGCAGAGCATATTAGATGACAGTAGAGCGCAGAAAGACATACAATCGCAGTGTATTAAGCAAAAGTCAATGCTTTCCAAACCTAGCCTAAGCTAGCCAAGCCAAACGTAACCTAATTCAAACTGACGTGCAGAGACCACTACTGCTGACCTTCCCAGAGCCAGGCAGAGCATATTATGGCGTAGTAGAGCGCAGAAATCATCGGTAAAGCGATGTACAGCGCGATAGTCGAAGCTATCCCGTCCTGATCAGGCCAAACGTAACATGACCATATGTAATCTCTCAACCTAACGTGCCGCGACTGCCACTGCTGGCCTCCACAGAACCAAGCAGGACATACTGGAACACAGTAGAGCGCAGAAATCCACCGAAAGGCAGTGTACACAACGTATCGAAACTATCCAAACCAAACCCAGAATAACATAACCTAACCAGACGTAGCCTAACTCAAGCAAACGTGCCGAGAAAACTATTACTGGCCTCTCCACAAACGAGCAGATTAAAGTAGAGCAATGTAGGGCACAGAAATCCACGGAATAGCGGTGTACAGCATAAAAGTCAAAGCCACCCTACCCTAACCGGACCAGAAGTAACATTACCACACGTAACGCAACTCAAACTAACGTGCCGAGACCGCCATTGCT
>NW_016941725.1:0-523 GCF_001483705.2 Eufriesea mexicana | reverse complement strand
ATTAGCAGAAAATGTCAATGAAATTGGATTTTCCAGCCAGATTTTACAGCATTGCAGTGTATACAGCAGGCCAATAGTATCTTTCCTCCTTACCTACGCAAGGTTTTATGCAAGAAAGTTAACTCACAGCAATATTTGCAGAAAATGTCAATGAATTTGGATTTTCCAGCCAGATTTTACAGCATTGCAGTGTATATAGCAGGCCAATAGTATCTTTCCTCCTTACCTACGCAAGAAAGATATTTCACAATGATATTAGTCGGAAATGTCAACAAAATTGTATTTTCCAGCCAAATCTATATCGTTGCAATGGCTATAGCACACAAAAAGCATCTTTCCTCCATACTTATGCAAGGAAGTTAGCTCACCACGATATTAGTCGAAAATGTCAATAAAATTGAATTTTCCAGCCAGATTCCACTGAATTGCAATGGCTATAGCACGCCCAAGGAATCTTTCTTCCTTACCTATGCAAGGAAGTAAGCTCACCACGATATCAGTAGGAAATGTCAGTAAAATTGAA
>NW_016941724.1:0-887 GCF_001483705.2 Eufriesea mexicana | reverse complement strand
GTAGAATCTGCCTCGAAAATGCAACTTTATTGACATTTGCGACTAATATCGGTGTGAGGGATCATTCTTGCAGAAATACGGAGGAATATTCTATTGGCCAGCCATAGCCATTACAATTCTATAGTATCTGGATGGAAAATTCAATTTTATTGTCATTTTCGACTAATATTGTGGTGAGCTGACATCCATGCATAAATAAGGAGGAAAGATTCTATTGGCACGCTGTTGCCATTGCAGTGCTATAGAATCAGGCTCCAAAATCCAATTTCATTAACAATTTCGACTAATATCGTAGTGTGGTAACCTTCTTGCATATATAAGGAGGAAAGATTCTATTGGCCAGATATAGCCATTGCTATCCTATAGCATCTGGATTGAAAATTGAATTTCATTGACATTTTCTACTAATATCATGGTGAGGTAACTCTCTTGCATAAATAAGGAGGAAAGATTCTATTGGCCAGCCATGGCCATTGCAATTCTATACTGCATCTGGATGGAAAATTCAATTTTATTGACATTTTCGTCTAATATTGTGGTGAGCTGACATCCTTATATGTGTAAGGAGGAAAGATTCTACTGGCGAGATATAACCATTGCAATGCTATAGAATCTGGCTGGAAAATTCAATTCTAATGACACTTTCGACTAATATCGCGGTGAGGTAAATTTCGTGGATGCATATGGACGAAAGATTCTTTTGGCGGGCTATAGTCATTGCAATTCTATAGTATCTGGATGGAAAATTCAATTTTATAGACATTTTCGACTAATATCGTGATGAGCTAACTTTCTTGTATAAATAAGGAGGAAAGTTACTATTCGCGTGCTTTAGCCATTGCAGTGCTATAGAATCTGCTTGGAAAATTCAATTTTATTGACATTTT
>NW_016941723.1:0-548 GCF_001483705.2 Eufriesea mexicana | reverse complement strand
GTGCCGAGACCACTATTGCAAGCCTTCCCAGAGCCAGGCAGAAAGTACTACCGCACTGAAGAGCACAGAAGTCCACCTAATAGCAGATAATAGCACTAAAGTCAAACCTACCCTTTGCTAACCTAACCAATGGTAACATATCGACGAGTAACGTAACAAAAACCTTTAGGCCGCGTCGACTATCGCGGGCCTCCCTAGAGCCAAGCGGAAGACATTATAGGTGAGTAGAGCGCAGGAATCCACGGAATCGCAGTGTATATGGTATATGTCAAAGCTATACAAGCCTAACCCAAACCAACAGGACGTAACGAAACGGAGCCTATCTCAAACTAACGTGCGGAGGCCGCAATTGCTACCCTCCCAGATCCGAGCAGGACGTATTAGAGCACAGCGGAGCGCAGATTCCCACCGAATTGCAGTGTACAGTACAAAAGTTAATGCTATCCTGCCTATACTTAGCCCAACCCAACCTAAGCGTACGTAATATGATACCACATAACGTGCCGAGACCATTATTGCTGGCATTCTTAGAGCCAAGTTGAAAATGT
>NW_016941722.1:407-763 GCF_001483705.2 Eufriesea mexicana | reverse complement strand
ATTCACCATGCTAAAACAGAATATATATTTTGAATAGATATATCATCTGGCAAGTAGATGGCTCTAATTGCCATTTAATTGGAGGCGATATGCGATCTGTTCACCAAGCTATGACAGGTTATAGATTTTGGATAGTCCTATGCTCTGGCAAGTAGGTGGCTGTACTTGCCGTGTATTGAAGGCGTTATGCGATCTATTCACCATGCTACAACAGGCAATAGATTTTGAATAGACCTATTCTCTGGCAAGTAGATGGCTATACTTGCCATTGGATTGAAGGCATTAGGCGATCTTTTCACCAAGCAACAACAGGTTATAGGTTTTGAATAGACCTATTCTCTGGCAAGAAGATGGCT
>NW_016941722.1:0-269 GCF_001483705.2 Eufriesea mexicana | reverse complement strand
CAGATTTTGCATATACCTATTCTCTGGCAAGTAGATGTATTAACTTGCCATTGGATTGAAGGCGTTGGGCGACCTATTCCCCAAGCTATGACAGATTACAGATTTTGAATAGACATATTCTCTGGCAAGTAGAATGCTGTACTTGCCGTTGGAATGAAGGCGTTATGCGATCTATTCACCAAGCAATAGCAGATTATAGATATGGAACAGACCTATCCTCTGGCAAGTAGATGGCAGTACTTGCCATTGGGCTGAAGGCGTTAGGCGAT
>NW_016941721.1:0-279 GCF_001483705.2 Eufriesea mexicana | reverse complement strand
AATTTTAATGACATTTTCGACTAATATCGTGGTGAGCTTATATTCTTGCATAAATAAGGTGGACAAATGCTATTGGCGTGCCATAGCCATTGCAATGCTATAGAATCAGGCTGGAAAATACTATTGTATTGACATTTTCGAGTAATATCGTGGTGTGCTAACTTTCTTGCTTAGATAAACAGGAAGGATCCTATTGGCGTGCTATAGTCATTGCACTGCTACTGAATCTGCCTGGAAAATTCAATTTTATTGACATTTTCGACTAATATCGTGGTGAGC
>NW_016941720.1:0-262 GCF_001483705.2 Eufriesea mexicana | reverse complement strand
GTTTGGTTGTGTTTGGTTGCGTTTGGCAGTGTTACGATTGGTTAAGTTAAGTTAGAGTACCTTCGACATTTGTGCCGCACACTGCTTTTCGGTGGATTCCTCCTATCTGCAGTGCCTACATATGCTATGCTTTGCTATGCAGAGGCCAGAAAAAGCGACCATGGCGCGTTAGGTTGAGTTAAGCTACCTTCGGATATGTTACGTTTGGTTATGTTAGGAAAGGGTACCTTCGGCTTTTGTGCTGCATACTGCTTTTCGGTGG
>NW_016941719.1:0-525 GCF_001483705.2 Eufriesea mexicana | reverse complement strand
GTTGTGTTACGTTTCGTTTGGTTATGTTACGATTGGTTAGGTTAGGAGGGTATAGGTGTGAGTTTAGTGATATAGTCTGCTATGAGGTGGATTGAAGCTCCCAACTGTGCCTTAAGATTTTCAGATTGACTCTGGGAAGGCCAGTAATAATGGTCTCGGTGCGTTATGTTGAGTCACGTTAGTTTAGGCTGGGTTTGGTAAGGATAGCTTTAACTTTAGTGCAGTACACTGCTACTCGATGGATTTCTGCGCTCTACTGTGCTCTAGTATGTATTTCTTCTCTCTGTGGAAGGCAACAGTGGCTGTCTCGTCACGTTAGGTTGAGTCAGGCTATTTGTGGCTATGTTCCGTTGGCTTGGGTTGGTCTCGGGTAGCTCCGACGTTTCGGATAAACACTGCGATTATACGGATTTCCGAGTTCTACCCTCCACTAACGTCTTCCGTTTGGCTCTGTGGAGGCCGGCAATAGTGGTCTCGGTACGTTACATTGTGTCAAGTTACTTTCGGTTATTCTTGGCTAGGCTT
>NW_016941718.1:0-1717 GCF_001483705.2 Eufriesea mexicana | reverse complement strand
GAACATACCAGAGCACACTAGATTGCAGAAGTCCACCGAATAGCAGTGTATAGCACAAAATCTTAGGTAGGCTAACCTACCATGAACGAACCTATCCTAACCAAGCGTAACCTAACTCAAGCAAACGTGCCGCGACCACCATTGCAGCTCACCCCAGAGTCGAGTAGAGTCTGGCAGAGCAATGTAGATAGCAGAGTCCTCCGAAGAGCAGTGTGCAGCAAAAAGGTCACAGATTACCTGGCCAAACGGAACCTAACCTAACATAACCATACGTAACATAACGCAACCTAACGTGCGGCGATCTCTACTGCTGGCGACCCCAAGTACAAGCAGAATATGAAAGAGCACAGTAGAGCCCAGAAGACCATGGGATAGTTGTGTTGAGCACAAAAGTCGAAGCAATCCTAACCTAACCTAAAGTAGTCCAACTCGATCAAACGTAATGTAGCTCAGCCTAACGCGCCGCGGCCAGCATTGCTGGCTACCAAAGAGCGAAGAAGAGCATAATAGAGGGGAGTAGAGCGCAGAAATCCATAGAATAGCAGTATGTATCAGAAAAGTGGAAGCTGTCCAAACCAGACCATGGCTGACATAACTCAACCAAGTGTAGCGTATTTCAACCTAACTTGCGAGACCACTATTACAGCCCCCCCAGGTCAAAGCAAAATATGCTACAGCACTGCAGAGCACAGAAATCCACTGCATTTCAGTGTACGGGACAAAAGTCTAAGATATCCTACCCTAACCCAGACAAACAGGACCTAACCAAACGTAACCTAACCATACCCAACGCGCTGCGGCCACTGTTTCTGCCCCCCCCCCAGTGCATAGCAGAGCATATTAGATCACAGTAGAGGGTAGAAGTCCACCGAGAAGCAGTGTATGGCACAAAAGTAAAAAGTTACCCTATCCTAACCTAACCAAACGTAACATAACCAAACGCAACCAAATCAAACCTAATGTGCCTAGACCACTATTTCTGGCCTCCACATAGGCAAGCTGAACATACTAGAGGATAGTAGAACGCAGGAGTCCATATAATGACAGTGTACGGCAGAAAAGTTGAAGCAACCGTAACTTGACCACAACCAACCTAACCTAACCATACGTAACATAACGAGAACTAGCAAGCCGAGACCACAATTGCTGGCCTCCACAAAGACAATCAGAACATATCGCAGCACAGGAGAGCGCATAAACTCTCCTTGCAGCAGTGTAGAGCACAAGTGACGTAGCTATCCTAGCCTAACCTAACCAAACTTAATATTTCCAAACGTAACACAACTCAAGCTATTGCGCCAACACAACCATTATTGGCCACCCCAGGGTCGAGCAGGGTATTGTCGAGCAATATAAATGCGTCGATATCCACCAAATAACAGTGTAGAGCGCAAAAGACGAAATTCTTCCATCCGTACCTAAGCAAACGTAGCATAACCAAGCGCAACATAATCCAACCTAACGTGCCTATAGCACTACTGCTGGGAGGCCCAGTACCAAGTAGAATATACTAGAGCACAGCAGAGCCAGGAAGTACACCGAATAGTAGTGTACGGCACACAAGTTATAGCTATCCCAGCCTAACCAGACCAAACGTAACATAACCAAACTTAAACTAACACAAACTTACGTGACCCGACCAGTATTGCTGGTCTTCCCACAGCGAAGCACAACATATCAGAGGAGAGCAGAGAGCAGAAATCCACCGACAAGCAGT
>NW_016941717.1:0-753 GCF_001483705.2 Eufriesea mexicana | reverse complement strand
CAGATGATAGCACTAAAGCCTAAGCTATCCTCTCCTACCCTAACGAATCGTAACATAAACAAGTTTAACCTAACTTTACCTAACGTGCCGAGACCACTGTTGCTTGCCTCCATAGAGTGAAGTAGAACGCATTAGTGGAGAGTATAACGCAGGTATCAGTAGTATCGCAGTGTACATCAGAAAAGACAGAGCTATCCTGACACAACGCAAACCAACAGAACATAAGCAAACATAGCATAGGTGGAACTAGCGTGCCGAGACGGTAATTGCTGCCCACTACAGAGTCAAGCAGGATTTACTAGCGCACAGCAGAGCGCCGATGAAACCGACCGAACAGCAGCGTACAGCACAGAAGCTATAGATATCCTAACCAAACCTATCCTAACCCAACATAAGTGAACGGAACCTGAAAAGCATGACGTGCCGAGGCGACAGTTGCTGGCTTTTCCAGAGCAACGCTGAAGATACTAGAGCACTGTGTGGCGCAGTTATCAACCTAATAGCAAACAATAGCGGTTAAGTCAACGATATCCTCTCCTAACCTAACCAATCCGGACATCACAATGCGTAACATAACCAAAGCTATCGTGCCGAGACAACTACTGCTGGACCTCCCAGAGCCAAGCTGAAGGAATTAGAGCACCGTTGGGCGCAGAAATCCACCTAATGGCAGACTGTAGCTCTAAAGTAGAAGCCATCCTCTCCTAGCCTGTGCAATCGTAACATAACCAAACGTAACCTAACCCAACCTAA
>NW_016941716.1:0-288 GCF_001483705.2 Eufriesea mexicana | reverse complement strand
TTATCAAGCTTAGCCTATCCCAACCTAGTCATACGTAACCTGACTGAACATAACGTGCCAAAACCACTATTGCTTTCCTCCAGAGCCAAGCAAAACACACTTGGGGTGGGGGGGTGTAAAACGACGAAATCCATAGAATCGCAGTGTATATCAGAAAAGACAAAACCACCCAATCCTTACCCAAACCAACAGGGTATAACCAAACATATCCTAGCTGAACCTAACGTGCCGAAGCAACTATTACTGGCCTTCCAAATGCCAAGGTGAAATTATTAGAGCACAGTGGAG
>NW_016941715.1:0-1986 GCF_001483705.2 Eufriesea mexicana | reverse complement strand
CTTTGCAATTCTAGTGAGGCAAAGGCATGGCGCATTATCGCTCTAGGCACTAACAAGCGACGAAACAGTACTGAACACGGCAATCTTCACAGTATTGTAGTCATTGGATTAATTTGTTCACTGGTATTGCAATTTTCAAAGACAGTTTAGAGTAATCAATGTATAGTATGTTTATAGCTGGAGATATTTGCAATTGGCAGTACGAAGGTCAGTGTCACCACTAACAGACCACAGTAGCAATTGGATTAATCTGTTCAGGCATGAATTAAGCTGCATAACATTACAAGAATGATCAACGGATGGACCAATCTTCGATGGAGGCATTGACGTATGCCAAAAGGGTAAAGTTTACAGCCATCATTACTGTAATGAAGGCAATTGACTAATTTGTCCACTGGCAATAAAAACTCAGCTGCACCTCTAGAATAGGCCATGAATCTTTCGCTTATCACTAGAGATATTTACAGTCGGCAGAACTACGCTCGGTACATCCACCAACACAGCACTGTAGCCGTTGGAGTGATCAGATCAATGATGAACCTAATTCTACGGCAATTCTAGAGTGATTAAGGTGTACATCACAAATATTCAGTGTTAATGACAAATGATAAGCCAGTACGGTGGGTTGCCATGTATACAATTCTACATCCTTTGACATAATCGGTTCGCTGGTCGTGTAAGCTGTTCAGCAATTCCAGTGCAATCAACGCCGTGAGCAATTGTCGCTGGAGAAATTGACATTTGTCAAAAGAGTTATGAGTACGGCCACTATAACTTTACTGTAGCCATTTGATTAATTTGTTCACTGATGACCTATATTCCGCAGTGGCTCCAGAATAAGCAATGCATTGGTCTGTTGTGTCCAGAGATATTTACAGTTTACAGTACGGCAATTGGTAGATCCGACAACAGAGCACGCTAGCCATTGGTTTAATCTGTTTAGCGATGTCAATCATATAGCAATCCTAGAATGATAAGAGGCAGACACAGTATGCCTCGAGAAATAATCAATAGACGAAGCAGTACTGAGTACACTCACTATAAAATTTCCGTAGCCCTTATGCTAATTTTTCCTGTGATGATACAAATCCGACGCCAGCTCTTGAATAATTAATGTATGTATCCGTTACGTTTAGAGGCATTTACAATAGGCAGTACAGTAGTCCCATCATCAACCTAGAGAGCACGGTACCCTTGTATTAATCTATGCGCTCATAATTCATCCTTTACCGCGCTTCTATAATGATAAAACGGTAGATCACGTATCTTCAATGGCTTTGCCACATGAAAAAGCAGTACTGTGTGGCCATCACTACAACGTTGTAGCCATTGAGCTAAGCTGTTCGCTGATCACCTAGCTTTTCAATTTAGAATGTTCACTGGAGGGAGCAGCTATCGCTGGATTCATTGACACATTTCTGAAGATTACTAGTTACAGATATCATTATATTCCTCCAGCCATTTGATTAATTTTATCATAGACGATTTGTATTCCTCAGCTGCTCGAGGACAAAAATGTATAGTTCTGTTATGGCTAGACATAATTACAATTGGCATCCATACTTGGTACATCCACGTACCGAACACAGTAGCTGTTGGATTTAACAGTTCACTGATAACTTAAGATCTATGGCAGTTCTGGAATGATCAATGTATAGATCAAATATCGGTAGTGGTATTAAGAAATAACAATACCATTCCGAGAATAGCTATCAAAAGTGCAATATAATCGATTGATTAATCTGTTGGTAGACGATGAAAGTTCTATGGTAATTATAGAGTAATCAATGTAGAGATCTGTTATTGCGAGACATTATTACAATTGCCAGTACGATACTAGGTACATCCACCTACAGAGCACTGTAGCCGTTGGATTAATATGTTCACTAATGGTTTGAACAGTATAGCAATCGCAGGATGATGACGGTTGTGTCAGATAACGTTAGTGATATTGCCAAATGAAAATACAGCACAGATTAGCCGTTT
>NW_016941714.1:0-648 GCF_001483705.2 Eufriesea mexicana | reverse complement strand
TTTTATTTACATTTTCGACTAACATCGTGGTGTGCTAACTTTCTTGTATAAATAAGGAGGAAAGATTCTATTGGCGTGCTACTGCCATGGCAACGCTATAGAATCTGTATGGCAAATTCAATTTTATTGACATTTTCTTCTAATATCGTGGTGAGCAAACTTTCATGCATAAACAAGGAGGAAAGATACTACTGGCAAGCTGTGGCCATTGCAATGCTTTAGAATGTGACTGGAGACTAAAGTTCAATTTTACTTACATTTTCGACTAATATCGTGGTGAGCTAACTTCCTTGCATAAGTAAGGAGGAAAGATGCTTTTTGAGTGCTATAGCCATAGCAATGATATAGAATAAGGCTGGAAAATACAATTTTGTTGACATTTTCGGCAAATATAGTGGTGAGCTAATTTTCTTGCATAAATAAGGAGTACAGATGCTTTTTGAGTGCTATAGCCATTGCAATGGCATAAAATGCGGCTGGAAAATACAATTTTGAATGCATTTTCGACAAATATCGTGGTGAGCTAACTTCCTTGCTTAAGTAAGGAGGAAAGATGCTTTTTGAGTGCTATAGCCAGTGCAATGGTTTGGATTGTGGCTGGAAAATACAATTTTGTTGACATTTTCGACAAATATCGTGGTGAGCTAA
>NW_016941713.1:0-652 GCF_001483705.2 Eufriesea mexicana | reverse complement strand
GAAAAGTCAAAGACACCCAGATACAGCCAAAACTATCATCTCCTACCCTGCATAGCAAACTCAATATAACGTGCCGCGACCATTAATGCTGGCCTCCACAGGTCCATGCAGAATAGAGTAGAGCGCAATAGAGGGCAGGGATACACCGAAAAACAGTCTATAGAACGAAAGTCGATGCGACCCTGACAAAACTTATCCTAACCTAACCTAACCGAGCGTAACTTATCTGAACCTACCGTGTCGCGAGCACTATAGTTGGCCTCCCGTGTGTCGATCAGTGTATAGTATAGCAATGTGGGGCGTAGATGTCCACTGAATATAAGTGTATGGCACAAGAGTCCAAGCTATCCTATCCCGACATATACAGAAGTAGTATATGCAAACGCAACTTGTTGCAACCAAACGTGCCTAGGCCACTATTGCCATCATCACAGAGCCACGCTGATCATATTAGAGCACATTGGAACGCAGGTATCCAGTGAATAGCAGCGAATGCCACAAAAGTCAATGTAGCGTATCCTAACATTGCCAACCGTAACTTAAGGAAACTTAACCTGAATAAACCTATCATAACGAGACCACTGTTGGTGGCCTCCACAGCGACGCGCAGAATGTACTGTGGAACAGTAGAGCGCACAAATCGACCGCATTG
>NW_016941712.1:0-551 GCF_001483705.2 Eufriesea mexicana | reverse complement strand
GCAGAAATCCACCGAAGAGCACTGTATGGCACAAAAGTCAAAACTATCATATCCTACCCTTTCTAAACGTAATACAACCAAACGCATCAAAACCTAACTTAACGATGCGGGGCCACTATCGCTGGCCACCGCAGAGATAAGCAGAATAACCTGCAGTACAGTAGAGCGCAGAAAGCCACCAAATAGCTGTGTACTGCACCAAAGTCAAAGACATCCTGACCTAACCTAACCTAACATACCCTAATCAAACGTAGAATATCTAAACATGACGTGCCGAGACCACTATTGCAAGCTTCTCCGGAGCCAAGCAGTACATACGATATGACAGCAGAGCGCAGTATTCCACCGAATAGCAGAGTATAACGCAAAAGGCAAAGTCATCCTAACTAAACGTAACCTAACCTGGCTTGACCGCACGTAACCTAAGTCAAGTTATCATGCCACGACCGCTATTGCAGGCTCTGCCACGGAAGTGAAGAGAATAGTATACCAATGAAGAGTGCAGAAATCCACCGAATGGCACTGTACAGCAGAAATGCCAAATTTATCCT
>NW_016941711.1:0-295 GCF_001483705.2 Eufriesea mexicana | reverse complement strand
AGGTTTAGAATATCTACGTTTGCAAAGGTTACGTTAGGACAGGTTGTGTTAGGGTTCTTTTGAGTTATGTGCTATACACTGCTGTTTGGTGTCTTTCTTCGCTCTACTGTGCCCCAGCATATTCCGCTTGACTCTGGGGTGGCCAGCAGCCGTGGTCGCAGCACGTTGCTTTGCGTCATGTTACGTTCGGCTATGCTTCCATTTGCTAGGTTAGGAAAGGATCGCTAAACTTTTGCGCTACACACTGATTTTCGGTGGATTTCAGCGCTCTACATCGTCCGAGGGTGTTCTGCTT
>NW_016941710.1:0-578 GCF_001483705.2 Eufriesea mexicana | reverse complement strand
CCTGATTCTATAGCATTGCAATGGCTATAGCACGCCAATGGAATCCTTCCTCCTTATTTATGCAAGACAGCTAGCTCACAACGATATTAGTCGAAAATGTCAATAAAATAGAATTTTCGTGTCAGATTCTAGAGCATTGCTATGGCTATAGCACACCGATAGAGTCTCTCCTCCTCATTTATGCGAGAAAGCGAGTTCACCACTATATTAGTCGAAAATGTCTATAAAAGTGAGTTTTCCAGTCGGATTCTATAGCTCTGCAATGGCTATAGCACGCCAAAAGAATCTACCCTCCTTATTTATGCAAGAAAATTAGCTTACCGCAATATTAGTCGAAAATGTAAATAAAATTGAATTTTCCAGGCAGATTCTATAGCATTGCAATCGCTATAGTACGCCAATGGAATCCTTCATCCCTATTTATTCAAGACAGGTGGCTCACCACGATATTGGTCTAAAATGTCAATAAAATTGAATTTTCCAGGCAGATTCTATAGCATTGCAATCGCTATAGTACGCCAATGGAATCCTTCATCCCTATTTATTCAAGACAGGTGGCTCACCACGATATTGGTCTA
>NW_016941709.1:0-593 GCF_001483705.2 Eufriesea mexicana | reverse complement strand
CACACTAGTGCCCAGAAACGCAAGTCATTGCAGTGAATGGCGCAAAAGTCGAAGGTGTCCTAACCAAACCTGAACGAACCTAACATAACCAAACGTAAAGGAACCCAACCTAACGCGCCTAAACCTCTAACGTCGGCCTACCCAGAGCGAAGCAGGAAATATTAGAACACAGTAGAGCGCAGAAATCCAAGGAACGCAGTGTATAGCACAGAAGTCTGAACTATCCCATCCTAACCTCGCCAAACGTAGCATACCTGAACGTAGCATGGCTCAACCAAACTTGCCGAGACGACTTCCTGGCCACCACAGAGCCAAGCAGAACATACTGGAGCACACTAGCGCGCAGAAATCAGCGTGTGGCCGTGTATTGTACGAAAGTCAGATATAACCTGAAGTAACCTGACCTTACATAACTTATCCAAACGCAGGGTAACTGAGCACGACGCGACGAGACCAATATTTCCGGCATCCGCAGAGCCAAGCAGAGCATATTAGAATACATTAGAACGCAGATATTCACCTAACAACAGTGATTAGCACAGAAGTCAAATTAGACTATCCTAGCCTAGGCAAACGTAACACATCCAAACGTA
>NW_016941708.1:0-705 GCF_001483705.2 Eufriesea mexicana | reverse complement strand
TGGATGGATGGAAGGATGTATGTACGGATTGAAGGATGTATGGGTGGATGGATTTTTGGATGTGTGTATGTATGAATGTATGGATGTGTGGATGGACGGATGGACGGATGGATGGATGTATGGATGTATGGAAGTATAGATGTATGGATGCGTCAGTGGATGAACGGATGGGTGGATGGACGGAATAATGGGTAATTGGATGGGTGGATGAACGGTTGCGCGGATGGGTGGATGAACGGATGCGTGAATGGGTGGGTGGATGTATGGATGGATGGATGTAATTGGATGGATGTATTTATGGGTGTTTGTATGGATGTATGTATGGATGTATCGGTGTATGTGAGGATGTATGTATGGATGTATGTATGGATATGTGGATGGATGTATGAACGGATACACGTATGGATGTATGGATGCGTCTATGTAAAGGCGTATGTATGGATGCATGTATGGATGGATGTATGGAGGCATGTACGGATGTATATATGAATATACCTGTGGAGGTATGTATGGCTGTTTGTATGGATCTGTGTATTGATGTGTGTATGGATGTATGGGTGTGTGGATGTGTGGATGTATGGATGTATGGATGGATGGATGTATGGACGTATGGATGTATGGATGTATGGATGTGTGTATGTTTGAATGTATGGACGAAAGAATGGATGTATGCACGTATGTATGGATGTATGTAAGTATGGATGT
>NW_016941707.1:0-318 GCF_001483705.2 Eufriesea mexicana | reverse complement strand
GTACGAATGGATGCATTTATGGAAGTATGGATGTGCAGATGTATGGATTAATGTATGTATTGATGGATCGATGTATGATTGGATGGATTTATGGATGGGTGGATAGGTGGATGTATGTATGGGTGTATGCATGGATGTATGTATGTAAGAATATTTGGATGTACGGAGGTATGGATGTATGGATGTGTGGGTGTATGAATGCACGGATGGATGGATGTATGGATGGATAGATGTAAGGAAAGAAGGGTGTATGGGTGGATGTATGTATGGATGAATGGTTGTGTGGATGGATGGATGTATGTGTGGATTGAGGTATGG
>NW_016941706.1:0-217 GCF_001483705.2 Eufriesea mexicana | reverse complement strand
CAGTACTTATTTATGCAAGGACGTCATCTCACCACGATATTAGTCGAAAATGTTAATAAAATTTATTTTTCCATTCAGATCTTATAGAATAGCAATGGCTATAGCTGGCCAATAGAATCTTTCCTCCTGATTTATGCAAGAAAGCTACCTCACAACGATATTAGTCAAAAATGTCTATAATATTGAATTTTCGAGGCAGATTCTATACCATTGCTAT
>NW_016941705.1:0-263 GCF_001483705.2 Eufriesea mexicana | reverse complement strand
TGGAAAATTCAATTTTATTGACATTTTCGACTAATATCGTGGTGAGCTAACTCTGTTGCATATATAAGGAGGAAGCATTAAATTGGCGTTATACAGCAGTCGCATTGCTATAGAATCTGGCTGGAAATTTCAATTTTGTTGGCATTTTCGACTAATATCGTGGTGATCTAAGTTGCTTGCGTAAGTAAGGAAGAAAGATACTTTTTGAGTGCTATAGCCATTGCAATGATATATTTTCTGGCTGGAAAACACAAATTTGTTGA
>NW_016941704.1:2099-4183 GCF_001483705.2 Eufriesea mexicana | reverse complement strand
ATTCTACTCGCATGCTATAGCCATTGCAGTGTGATAGGATCTGTCTGGAAAATCCTAAGTTATAGACATTTTCGACAAATATCATGATGAGATAATTTTCTTGCATAAATACGGAGGAAAGATTCTATTGGCATGCAATAGCATTTGCAATGCTCTAGAATTGCCTGGAAAATACAATTTTATTGACATTTTCGACTAATATCGTAGAGAGCTAATTTTGTGGCATTAATAAGGAGGGAAGGTCCTATTGGCATGCTATAGCCATTGCAATGCTACAGAATCAGACTGGAAAATTCAATTATATTGACATTTTCGACTAATATCGTAGAGAGCTAATTTTGTGGCATTAATAAGGAGGGAAGGTCCTATTGGCATGCTATAGCCATTGCAATGCTACAGAATCAGACTGGAAAATTCAATTATATTGACATTTTCGACTAATATCGTAGAGAGCTAATTTTGTGGCATTAATAAGGAGGGAAGGTCCTATTGGCATGCTATAGCCATTGCAATGCTACAGAATCAGACTGGAAAATTCAATTATATTGACATTTTCGACTAATATCGTAGAGAGCTAATTTTGTGGCATTAATAAGGAGGGAAGGTCCTATTGGCATGCTATAGCCATTGCAATGCTACAGAATCAGACTGGAAAATTCAATTATATTGACATTTTCGACTAATATCGTAGAGAGCTAATTTTGTGGCATTAATAAGGAGGGAAGGTCCTATTGGCATGCTATAGCCATTGCAATGCTACAGAATCAGACTGGAAAATTCAATTATATTGACATTTTCGACTAATATCGTAGAGAGCTAATTTTGTGGCATTAATAAGGAGGGAAGGTCCTATTGGCATGCTATAGCCATTGCAATGCTACAGAATCAGACTGGAAAATTCAATTATATTGACATTTTCGACTAATATCGTAGAGAGCTAATTTTGTGGCATTAATAAGGAGGGAAGGTCCTATTGGCATGCTATAGCCATTGCAATGCTACAGAATCAGACTGGAAAATTCAATTATATTGACATTTTCGACTAATATCGTAGAGAGCTAATTTTGTGGCATTAATAAGGAGGGAAGGTCCTATTGGCATGCTATAGCCATTGCAATGCTACAGAATCAGACTGGAAAATTCAATTATATTGACATTTTCGACTAATATCGTAGAGAGCTAATTTTGTGGCATTAATAAGGAGGGAAGGTCCTATTGGCATGCTATAGCCATTGCAATGCTACAGAATCAGACTGGAAAATTCAATTATATTGACATTTTCGACTAATATCGTAGAGAGCTAATTTTGTGGCATTAATAAGGAGGGAAGGTCCTATTGGCATGCTATAGCCATTGCAATGCTACAGAATCAGACTGGAAAATTCAATTATATTGACATTTTCGACTAATATCGTAGAGAGCTAATTTTGTGGCATTAATAAGGAGGGAAGGTCCTATTGGCATGCTATAGCCATTGCAATGCTACAGAATCAGACTGGAAAATTCAATTATATTGACATTTTCGACTAATATCGTAGAGAGCTAATTTTGTGGCATTAATAAGGAGGGAAGGTCCTATTGGCATGCTATAGCCATTGCAGTGTAATAGAATCTGACTGGAAAATTCAATTATATTGACTTTTTCGACTAATATCGTAGAGAGCTAATTTTGTGGCATAAATAAGGAGGGAAGGTCCTATTGGCATGCTATAGCCATTGCAATGCTACAGAATCAGACTGGAAAATTCAATTATATTGACATTTTCGACTAATATCGTGGTGAGCTATTTTTGTTGCATAAATAAGGAGGAAAGGCACTATTGACATTCTATAGCCATTGCAATGCTATAAAAATTGTCTGGAAATTTCAATTTTATTCACATTTTCGACTAATATGGTGGTTAGCTAATTTTGTTGCATAAATAAGGAGGAAAGATTCTATTTTCATGCTTTAGCCATTGCAATGCTATAGATCCTGACAGGAAAATTCAATTTTATTGACATTTTCGTCTTATATCGCTGAGAGCTAATTTCGTTGCATAAATAAGGTAGGAAAATACTATTGGCATGCTATAGCCATTGCA
>NW_016941704.1:0-997 GCF_001483705.2 Eufriesea mexicana | reverse complement strand
CTAATATCGTGGTGAGCTAATTTCGTTGCATAAATAAGGAGGGAAGATACTATTGGCATGCTATAGCCATTGCAGTGTAATAGAATCTGACTGGAAAATCCAATGTTATTGACATTTTCGACTAATATCGTGATGAGGTAATTTTCTTGCATGAATAATGTGGAATGATACTATTGGCATGCTATAGCCTTTGCAATGCTATAGAACCTCACTGGAATATACAATTTGATTGACATTTTCATCTACTATCGTGGTGAGCTCGTTTTGCAGCATAAATACGGAGGTGAGATACTATTGGCATGCGATAGCCATTGCAATGCTATAAAAACTGTCTGAAAAATTCAATTTTATTTACATTTTCGACTAATACCGAGGTGAGATAATTTTGTTGCATAAATAAGGAGGATAGGTTCTATTGGCATGCTACAGCCATTGCAATGCTATAGAGGCTGACTGGAAAATTCAATTTTATTGACATTTTCGACTAATATAGTGGCGAGCTAGTTATGTAGCATAAATAACGTGGAAAGATCCTATTGGCATGCTATAGCCATTGCAATGCAAATGAATCTGACTGGAAAATCCAATTTTATTGACATTTTCGACTAACATCGTGGTGAGCTAGTTTTGTTGCATAAATAATGAGGAAAGATACTATTGGCACGATACAGCCATTGCAATGCTATAGAATCTGACTGGAAAATTCAATTTTATTGACATTTTCGACTAATATAGTGGCGAGCTAGTTATGTAGCATAAATAACGTGGAAAGATCCTATTGGCATGCTATAGCCATTGCAATGCTATAGAAACTGACAGAAAAATTCAATTTTGTTGACATTTGCGTCTAATATCGTGGTGAGCTGTTTTTGTTGCATAAATAAGGAGGAAATGCACTATTGACATTCTATAGCCATTGCAATGCTATAAAAATTGACTGGAAAATTCAATTTTATTGACATTTTCGACTAATATAGTGGCGAGCTAATTATGTAGC
>NW_016941703.1:0-958 GCF_001483705.2 Eufriesea mexicana | reverse complement strand
GTATCGCATTGCTCCGCTGTGCTCTGCTTAGATCTCGTGAGGCCAGCAGTCTCTTTCGTGGCATGTCAGGTTGGGTCACGTCACATCTACCTATGTTACGTTTGGATAGGTCAGGTGAGGGTTGCTTTATCTCTTGTGCTGTACACTGCTATTCGGTGGATTTCTGCGCACTACTGCGACATAATGTTCCCTTCTTTGATCCGGGAATACCAGAAATAGTGGCCACGGTTCGTTACGTCGAGTTAGGTTTCGTTTGTCTATGTCAGGTTTGTTGTGTCAGGTTGGGATGCCTTTGACTTTCGTACCATACAATGCCGTTCTGTGGATCTCTGCGTTCTACTCTCCTCTAATATTCCCTGAATGGAGATGGGAATGCCAGCAATAGTGGGCTAGGCACATTAGGTTGCGGTTAGTTACGTTTGGCTTGGTTATGTTAGGTCATTTTTGGCATGATATCCTTTACTTTTCTGCTCTGCACCGCAATGCGGCTGATTTCTGTGGTTTACCATGCTCTAGTATTTTCTGCTTGGCTCTGGGTAGGTCAGCAGTAGTGGTGTATGCACGTTAGGTTGCGTTGGGTTACTGTTAGGTTACGTTTGGTTACGACAGGTTTGGTTATGTTTGCATAGGGTAGTTTTGACTTTTGTGCTATACACTGCAATTCGGTGGATTCCTGCGCTCTACTTTGCGCTAGTATGTTGCGCTTGACTCTGGGGAGGCCAGCAATAGCGGTCGTGGCACGGCATGTTCTGCCATGTTACGTTTGGATGGAGTAGGCTTGCCTACCCTTGGTTGGGATGGCTGTGGCTTTTCTGCTATACGCTGCTATTCGGTAGATATCTGCGCTCCACTGTGCTCTAATATGTTCTGCTTGGCCCAGGGGAGGGCGCAAACCGTGGTTTCGGCTCGCTAGGTTTAGTTGGTCCACGTTTGGTCATGTTAGGCTTTGTCAGGCTTG
>NW_016941702.1:0-855 GCF_001483705.2 Eufriesea mexicana | reverse complement strand
CAGAAGTCCATGGAAAAGTAGTGTTGAGCACAAAAGTCAAAGACATCCTAACCTAACACAGCCTAACCTAACCTCACCAAACGTAATATAACCAAACCTATTATACCACGACCAGTATGACTGGACTCCACAGAGACAAGCAGAGCATAATAGGGAGAACAGAGAGCAGTTATTCAGCGAATAGCAGTGCACGCCACAAAAGTTGAAGCTATCCAAGCCTGACCCATTCAAACGTAACACAGCCGAACGTAACATTACCGACCTAATGTGCGTGGAACGATACTGCTGACCTCCCCAGAGCCAAGCAGAACATACAATAGCACAGCAAAGCGCAGAAATCCGCCGCATTGCAGTGTAAAGCAGAAAAGTCGATGAATCCTAACCTAGCCTGACCTAACCTAACGCAACCAAATGTAGCTTAAATAAACGATCTTGACGGGACCCCTATTGCTGGCCTTCCCAAAGACAAGCTGAATATATTAGGGCAAAGCAGAGCGCAGTGATCCACCATATATCAGTGTATATCACATATGTCAAAGCCGTTCTAGCCAAACCTAAAGTAACCTAACCAAACAATACGCAGTATAACTAAACCTATCGAGTCGGCACTACCATTGCTGGCCTCCCCAGAGAGAAGCAGAACATATTAAAGCACTTCAGAGCGCAGAAATCGGCCGAACGGGGGTGTACAGCACGAAAGTCGAAGACATCCTGACCAAACGCATCCCAACCTAACGTAACCAAACGGAACTTAATAAAACAGCGCATAGCACAAAGGTAAAAGCTATCCTGTCATAGCCTAACCAATCGACACATACCCAAACGTAACCTAACACAACCCAGCAAGAAGCGACC
>NW_016941701.1:0-1523 GCF_001483705.2 Eufriesea mexicana | reverse complement strand
CAGCCTCCACTCGCTGGATCCTATTCCTCTCCTCCTTTTTCCCCTCTCCGACTCCATGCTCTCTTCCCACGCCGAAATGGCGTAGTCGGAATAGTCAGGGGTGACTTGATCGACGTGCTTCCGGACCGAACTACATGTAAAAGCGTCCACCGTGTGCACCATCGGCAAGTGTAGTTAGACAGGGCCCAGAATGTTTTTGCTATATCTCTGAGTCACGGAGGATTTTCTCCCACCACTTATTCTCTTTCGTTTGGCTGTGATTTTAACGAGAAGTCTGGTAACATCAGTGGAGAATTTTGATAAAGCCTTGCTTGTAATATTGCCGAAATTCGCGAAGAATTTATTGGCAATCTTTGGTAGAAAATAGTATAGAATTTTGACGTATACTTTGGACAATTAATTGTAAATTTTTGGATGATGTTAGTTAAAATTATGCTTCAATTCTTTAGTGAAATATTGATATTCACTGATGTAATGACCATTGTAAGGAATATACCTAATTCTCTATCCATTGCACTTTCTATGCTTTAAATCTATTATTTCTCTTAAAATAGTTACGCATATGGTTACCACACCTTGAATTCGTTTCTTTGAGTATACTTGTGCGTGTTTGATCGCATGTTCTAAGCGAATACTGTCAAGAATTGGATATCGAATACGATATTTATTCGATGGAATGTGGGCTGGATCGCATGTTCTAAGCGAATACTGTCAAGAATTGGATATCGAATACGATATTTATTCGATGGAATGTGGGCTGGAACGTTTTACATGCAATCTGCATTTACACGTGAATCGTATTGCTATCAGCGAAGCATGTGAGCTGCACTTACTGGGCATGGTTATGTAAGCGATTGACCTATATTTTCAGGAATATCTGCTTCTATTTAAGTTTAAAGCGAATTCTCAGTTCACCGGTATAACCAATGTTCCGCTGCATCAATTTTAGAACCAATTTAATTTCAATTTTAAGCAGTGCAATTTATTATTCCGAAACTAAACCTTTTGTTTCAATGTCACTAGTAATCAGAATAAATATAATTTTTAATGCGCGTTGAAGATTTGCATATATCTACATCAGGATATTGTTAAAAGATATTTAATCAGCCATAACGGCATTAAATCGACTAACAACTTTATTTTCAGCATGTAAAACTTATTTTATTTGAAGCGAGTGTTAATTTGTAACTGAGAATTTGTTTGCCTCCTTCTTACGAAAAATAATTATCTGCCCTTAGAAGTAGTCACTGGTGTTGTCTTCAAACAGTAGCCGTCTATTGAATAATGCCATGAGGAGTATGAATCGCAGAGGATATTATATTTCATTTCTACTCAACATGGCTAATTAATTCATCTAAAGCCATATGGCTTGAAATAAATTCGGTCTCTAAAATTTTACAGTGCACTAACTTCGGTGGTCAGTAATCCAGCGTTTTGCCCCAGTGCAACAAATGTCTTAGGAAACGTTATACGTAATATCATATTATTAACGTGAGGCTGCGTTAATTCATATTACGTAGGAA
>NW_016941700.1:0-471 GCF_001483705.2 Eufriesea mexicana | reverse complement strand
TTCAGCTCGACTCTGGGGAGGCCAGCAATTACGGTTGCGGTACGTTAGTTTGAGTTGTGTTACGACAACATGGGATACATTAGGACAGGATTGCATTGACTTTTGTGCTATACACTGCTATTCGGCGGACTTCTGCGCTCTAGTGTCTTTCTAGTATGTTCTGCTTGGCTCTGGGGAGGACAGCAACAGTGGTTTCTGCACGTTATGTGGAGCTGGTCAACGATTGGTTAAGTTAGGTTTGGTCAGGTATGGTGTGGTTACTTTTGACTTTTTTATTATTCACTCCAACGCGGTAAATCTCTGCGCACTACTGTGCTCTAGTATAATCTGCTTGCCTCGGCGGATGCTAGCAATTGTGGTCTCGTCGTGTTACGTTGAGTTGGGTTACGTTCGTGTAAGGTTGGTTTAGCTATTTTAGGATAGGCTTCTTTGACTATTGCGCTATACATTGCTATTTGGTGGATTTCTGTC
>NW_016941699.1:0-1237 GCF_001483705.2 Eufriesea mexicana | reverse complement strand
GTTCTATAGCCATGGCAATGCCATACAATCGGGCTGGAAAATTCGATTTTATTGGCATTATCGGCTGCTATCGTGGTGACCTAACCCTCTTGCATATATAAGGACGAAAGATCCTACTGGCGTACTGTAGTCATTGCAACCATATAGAGTCTGGCTGAAAAACTCAATTTTATTGACATTTTCGACTAATATCGTGGTGACCTAACTTCCATGCATAAATAAGGACGATATATACTATTGGCGTGATATAGCCATTGAAATGCAGTAGAATCTGGCAGGAAAATACAATTTTATTGACATTTTCTACTAACATCGTGGTCAGCTACCCTTCTTGTATAAATATGGACGAAACATTCTATTGGCGTGCTATATCCATAGCAATGCTATAGAATCCGACTGGAAAATTCAATTTTATTGACATTTTCGACTAATATCGTGGTGACCTAACTTTCTTGCATATATAAGGATGAAAGACTCTACTGGCGTGCTATAGCCATTGCAATGCATCAGAATCTGTCTGGAAAATTCAATTTTATTGACATTTTCAGCTAATATCACGTTGACCTAACTTCCTTGCATAAATATGGACGATAGATACTATTGGCGTGATATAGCCATTGAAATGCAGTAGAATCTGGCTGGGAAATACAATATTATTGGCGTTTTCAGCTAATAACGTGGTGGGCTAATTTTCGTGCATAAATAAGGAAGATAAGTAGTGGCCTGCTATAGTCATTGCAATGCTATAGTATCTGCCTGGAAAATACATTTTTATTGACATCTTCGACTATTATCGTGCTGACCTAGCTTTTTGGAATACATAAGGAGGAAAGATTCTACTGGCGTACTGTAGTCATTGCAAACATATAGAATCTGGCTGGAAAATTCACTTTTATTGACGTTTTCGACTAATAACGGGGTGACCTAGCTTTCTTGGGAGTATAAGGAGGAAAGATTCTACTGGCGCATGATACTACTGGCGTGATATAGCCAATGAAATTCAGTAGAATCTGGCTGGAAAATTCAATATTATTGACATTTACAATTAATATCGTGGTGGGCCAACTTTCGTGCATAAATAAGGAGGAAAGATACTAGTGGCGTGCTATAGCCATTGCAATGCTATAGAATCTGGCTGGAAAAAACATTTTTACTGACTCTTTCGTCTAATAACGTGGTGACCTAACTTTCTTGCATATATAAGCTGGAAAGATTCTACTGACGTGCTATAGCGATG
>NW_016941698.1:0-621 GCF_001483705.2 Eufriesea mexicana | reverse complement strand
AGGCGCTGCGATCCTATAGAACCTGGATGGAAAATTCAATTTCATTGACATTTTCGACTAATACTGCGGTGAGCTAGCCTTCTTGCATAAATAAGGAAGAAATATCCCATTGGCCTGCTATAGCCATAGCAAAGGTATAGAATCTGGCAGGAAAATTAAATTTTATTCACATTCTCGACTGATATATTGGGGAACTAACTTTCTTGCACAAATAAGGGTGAAATATGCTATTGGCGTGCTATAGCCATGGTATTGCTATAGAATCTGCCTGGAAAATACAATTGTATTGACATTATCGACTACTATCGTGTTAGCTGCCTTTCCCGCCTAAATAATGAGATAAGATACTATTGGCGTGCTATAGCCATTGCACTGCTATAGAATCTGGATGGAAAATTCATTTTTATTGTCTTTTTCGACTGATATCGTGCTGAACTAACTTTCTTGCATAAATAAGGGTGATATATACTCTTGGTGTGCTATAGCCATGGTAATGCTATAGAATCTGGCAGGAAAACTCAATTTTATTCACATTATCGACTACTATCGTGGTGACCAGGCTTTCCCGCCTAAATAGTGAGAAAGGTTCTACTGGCGTACTATAGTCACTGAAATGCTATA
>NW_016941697.1:0-2212 GCF_001483705.2 Eufriesea mexicana | reverse complement strand
AGGCTGAAAAGTACAATTTCATAGACATTTTCGACTAATGTCGTGGTGAGCAAACTTTTCTGCTTAAAAAAGGAGGAAAGGTCGTATTGGTTTGCTATGGCCATTGCATTGGATTCGAATCTGCCCGAAAAGCTCTACTTTAATGAAATCTCCGAGTAATATCGTTGTGAGCAAGGTTTTCTGCATATGCAAGCAGTATCGATATATTGGTTTGTTATGGCCATTGCAGTGCAAAACAGTCTGACTGAAAGGTTCAATTTTGTTGTCTTTTTCGACTAATATCGTGGTGAGCAAGTTTTTCTGGATATATAAGGTGGAAAGGTTCCATTGGTTCGCTTTAGCCACTGCATTGCAATCGAATCTGCACGAAAGGTCAATTTTATTGACATTTTCGTGTGATATTGTGGTGAGGAAACCTTTCTGCGTAAATAAGGAGGAAAGATTCAATTGGTTTGTTATAGCCATGGCAATGCAATATGGTCAGACTGAAAAGTTAAATTTTATTGACATTTTCGACTAACATCGTGGTCAGCAAACTTAATGCAAAGATAAGGAGGAAAGATCCTATTGGTTTGCTATAGCCACGGCATTGCAACAGAATCTGTCGGTAAAGTTCAATTCTATTGACATTTTCTGATAATATCGTGGTGAGCAAATTTCTCTGCATGAATAAGGAGGAAAGTTTCTATTGGTCTGCCATAGCCATTGCATTGCAATGGAATGTGACTGAAAAGTTCAATTCTATTGACATTTTCGACTAATATCGTGGTGAGCAAGTTTTTCCGCATGAATAAGGAGGAAAGATTTTATTGGTTTGCTATGGCAATTGCAATGCAATAGAATCAGACTGGAACGTTCAATTTTATTGACATTTTCGACTAATACCGTGGTGAGCAGCATTTTCCAGATAAATAAAGTGGAAATATACTATTGGATTGTTATAGCCATTGCATTGTTATCCAATCTGGCTGAGAAGTTCAATTTTATTGACATTTCGTCTGATATTGCGGTGAGCAGGCCCGTCCATGTAAATGAGGGGGACAGATTCTATTGGCTTGGGTAGCTATTGCTTTGCAACAGAATATGTATGAAAGGTACAATTTTATTGACATTTTCGGCTAATATCGTGGTCAGCAAACTTAATGCATAAATAAGAAGGAAAGACCATATTGGTTTGCTGTAGCCACTGCATTGCAACAGAATCTGTCGGAAAAGTGCAATTCTAATGACATTTTCGACTAATATCGTGGTGAGAAGGTTTTTCCGCATGAATAAGGAGGAAAGATTTTATTCTTTTGCCATAGCCATTGCATTGCAATAGAATCTGAATGAAAAGGCTATTTTATTGACATTTTCGTCTAATACTGCGGTGAGCAAACCTATCTGCGTAAATAAGGAGGAAAGATTCTATTGGCTTGGATACATATTGAATTGCAGCAGAATATGGAAGAAAAGTTCAATTTTAATGACAGTTACGACTAATATCGTGGTGAGCAATTTTTCTGTATAAATGCGAAGGAAAGATTCTACAGGTCTGATATAGCCATTGCATTGCAATAGAATCTGACCGAAAAGTTCAATTTCATTAACATTTTCGACTAATATCGTGTTGTCCAATCATTTATGCACAAAAAAGGAGGAACGATGCCACTGGTTCGCTATAGCGAATGCATTACAATAGATTCTGATTGAAAAGTTCAATTCGATTGACATTTTTTACTACGATTGCGTTGCAGTAGAATCCGACTAAAAAGTTCAATTTCATTAACATTTTCGACTAACATCTTGTTGACCAAACTTTTCTGCACAAAAAAGGAGGAACAATTCCGCTGGTTTGCTATAGCGCATGCATTACAATAGAATCTGACTGAAAACTTCATTTTTTTTGACATTTTCGTCTAATATTGTGGCTGGCAAGCCTTTCTGCGTAAATAAGGGGGAAAGATTCTATTGGCATTGATAGCGGATGCATTGCAACAGATTTCGAATGAAAAGTCCAATTTTATTCACATTTACGACTTATTTCTTGGTGAGCAAGCTTTTCTGTATAAATGCGTAGGAAAGGTTCTGTAGGTTTGATATAGCCATTGCATTGCAATAGAATCTGGCTGAAAAGTTTAGTTTTAATAACACTTCGTCTAGCATTGTTGTGAGCTAAATTTTCTGCATAAATAAGGAGGAAAGATCCAATTGGTTTGCTATAGCCATTGCA
>NW_016941696.1:0-594 GCF_001483705.2 Eufriesea mexicana | reverse complement strand
TTTTCGTCTGATATCGTGGCGAGCTAACTTCCTTGCGCAAGTAAGGAGGAAAGACGCGTTTTGGGTGCTATAGCCATTGCAATTCAGTAGAGTATGGCTTGAAAGTCCAAGTTTGTTGCCATATTCGACTAATATCGTGGTGCGCTATCTTCTTCGCGTAAGTAAGCAGGAAAGATGCACTTGGCGTGCTATAGCCTTTGCAATGCTGTAGAACCTGTCTAGAAAGTTCAATTTCATTTACATTTTCGACTAATATCGTGGTGAGCCATCTTTCTTTCAAAAATAAAGAGGAAGGATTCGATTGGCGTGCTATAGCCATTGCAATTCAGTAGAATATGGCTTGAAAGTCCAAGTTTGTTGCCATATTCGACTAATATCGTTGTGAGCTAACTTCCTTGCGTAAGTAAGGTGGAAAGATGCTTTTTGTGTGCTATAGCCATTGCTATGATATAGATTGCGACTGGAAAATACAACTTTCTTGACATTTTCGACTAATATCGTTGTGAGCTAACTTTCTTTCGCTAATAAGGAGGAAGGATTCCACAGGTGTGCTATAGGCATTGCAAAGCTATAGAATCGTCTTGGAAAATTCAA
>NW_016941695.1:0-284 GCF_001483705.2 Eufriesea mexicana | reverse complement strand
CGGTTTGGATATCTTTGACTTTTCTTCTGCACACTGCGATTCCATGGATTTCTGCGCCATAATCTCCTCTAATATGTGCTGCATTGCCAGGCAGGCCTGCAATATTTGTCGCGGCGTGATAGGTTGAGCTACATTACGTTTGGCTAGGTTGGGTTACGCAGTGTTATGTTGAGATAGCTTCGACTTTCGTGCTACGCACTTCTATCCTATTGCTATGATATTGCTATGACAGCCTGCTTGTCCCTGTCTATGCCAGGAATAATGTGCCAGTCACGTTAGGCTGA
>NW_016941694.1:0-1046 GCF_001483705.2 Eufriesea mexicana | reverse complement strand
AGTACAGCCATCTACTTGCCAGAGATTTGGTCTAATCAAAATCTATAACCTCGTTCAGCTTTGAGAATAGACCGCCTAACGCCTTCAATCCGGTGGCAAATACAGCCATCTACATGCCAGAGAATATGTCTATTGAAAATCTATAAGCTGTCACAGCTTGGCGATTAGGTCGCGTAACGCCTTCAATCTAATGACAAGTACAGCCATCTAGTTGCCGGAGAATAGGTCTATACGAAATCTATAACCTGTTATAGCATGGAGAATAGATCGCTTAACGCCTTCAATCTAATGGCAAGTACAGCCATCAACTTGCCAGAGATTTGGTCTAATCAAAATCTATAATCTGTTATAGCTTGGCGAATAGGGCGCCTAACGCCGTCAATCCAATGGCAAGTACAGCCATCTGCTTGCCAGAGAATAGATCCTTTCAAATTCTAGAACTTGTTATAGATTGGTGTGTAGATCGCCTAATGCCTACAACCGAATGGCAAGTAGAGCCATCTACTTGCCAGAGAATAGGAATATTCAAAATCTGTTACATGATATAGCATGGCGAATAGATCGCCTAACGCCTTCAATCCAATGGCAAGAACAGCCATCTACTTGCCTGAGAATGAGTCTAATCAGCATCTAAAAGCTGCCATAGCTTAGTGATTAGATCGCCTAACGCCTTCCATCCAATGGCAAGTACAGCCATCTACTTGCCAGAGAATAGGTCTATTCGAAATCTATAACCTGTTATAGCTTGGTGAATTGATCGCGTAACGCCTTCAATCCATGGCGAGTACAGCCATCTACTTGCCAGAGAATAAGTCTATTCAAAATCTATAAGCTGTCACAGCTTGGCGATTAGATAGCCTAACGCCTTCAACCCAATGGCAGGTACTGCCATCTACATGCCAAAGAATAGGTCTATTAAAATATAGTCTCTTATAGCTCGGTGAATGGATCGCTTAACGCCATCAATCCAATGGCAAGTATAACCATCTACTTGCCAGAGAATCGGTCTATACAAAATCTATAACCTGTTATAGCTTGGTGAATAG
>NW_016941693.1:0-537 GCF_001483705.2 Eufriesea mexicana | reverse complement strand
AATATAAATGAACCTAAAGTACCGAGACCACGATTGCTGCCTCCCAGGGACAAGAAGAGCATATTAAAGCACAGTAGGGCGCAGAAATCCAACGAATAGCAGCTAGCACAAAAGCAAATCAAAACGTAACCGAATATAGCCCCACCTAACCAAACCGAACGTAACATAACCCAAAATAATGTGCCAAGACCACCATTGCTGTCCTTCCCTGTGCCAAGCAGAACAAACTGGGGCACTGTAGAGCGCAGAAACACAACGAATAGCAGCGTATAGCACAAAAGTGAAAACTGTCGCAGCCTAACCTAGCCAAACGTAGCATAACCAAACCTACCATATCCCAACATGATATGCCGTTGCCACTATTGCTCGCCACCCCAGCGCCAAGCTAAAAATATTAGAGCACAGTAGAGCACAAACATCCGACGAATAGCGGTGTATATCACAAAAGTCATGGAGCTGCCAACCGATCTTTATATAACCTAACATACCCAAACGTAACCTCGCCAAGATAACGTGCCGAGACCACCATTGCTGGCC
>NW_016941692.1:0-894 GCF_001483705.2 Eufriesea mexicana | reverse complement strand
TCTCAGGCTAACGTGCCGAGACCACTATTGCTGCCCTCTCCAGAGCCAAGCAGGGCATACTAGGGAACAGCAGATGTCATAAACCCACCGAAAAGAAGTGCACGTCCCAACCTAACCGAACAAGCCCTGATTCATAATAACCTGCCGAGATCACGCTTGCTGGCCTTGCCGGAGACAAGCAGAACACGCTAGTAGAGAGTGGAACGCAGAAATCCGTATAATCGCAGTGAATATCAGAAAAGTCAAAGCTACCCTAGACTAACCCAAGCAAACAGAACATAACCTAACATTGCATAAATCAGCCTAACCAGCCGAGACCGCCATCGCTGCAATCCCCAGAGCCAAGCAGGACATACCATCACCCCAGAGCCAAGCAGGACATACTAGACCACAGTAGAGCGCAAAAACCCACCGAATAGCAGTGTACAGCACAAAAGTTGATGCTGTCCTGCCCAAACTTAGCATAACCCAATCTAGCCGGACGTAACGTGACACAGCCTAACGTGCCGACAGCTCTGTACCTCTCCTGGCCAGTGCCAAGATGAAAATGTTAGAGCATCGTAGGGCGCAGGAGTCTGCCTAATACCAGTCTATAGTACAGAAAGCCAAAGCTTTCCTCTCCCAACCTAACCAATCGTAACGTAACCAGGCACAACCTAACCCAATCAAACGTGCTTCGAGCACTGTTGCTGGCCTCCCCAGAGCTAAGCAGAACATGTTAGTGGAGAGTAGAATGCAGAAATCCGTAGAATCGCAGTGGATATCGGAAAAGTCGAAGCTACGCGAGACTAACCCAAACCAACAGAACATATCCATACATAGCGTGAATCGATCGAACGGGCCGAAACCAATGTTGCTGCCCACCCCACTGCCAGACGGGACATAGTACAGCAC
>NW_016941691.1:0-9818 GCF_001483705.2 Eufriesea mexicana | reverse complement strand
CAGACATTTACGATTAACCGTACGCTACTTTGTACCTTCATCGACGAAGCACTGTACACGTTCATTTAACCTGCTCAATGATGATGTATTTCAAATAGCAATACTAAAATAAGAGAAGACTGATCCGTTGGTGCTCGAGATAATAGCAATTGACTTAACATTACCGAGTACAGCAATTGTCACAGTACTGCAGCAGCGGGATTAGCATGTTCAGTGTTGGAATAAAATCCATAATATTTCTAGAGTAATGAAGGTATGCACCAGTTATGTATAGAGATATCTCCTATTCCCAGAAAGGTAGGTTGTACATCCACCAATAGAGCCCTCCGACCGCTCAATTTATCCCTTCAGTGATGACTTTGATTCCACGGTATATCTAGAATGAGCAATGTATACATCAGTTATGGCCAGAGGCATGAGCAACTCCCAGTACGGTACTGATACACTCACCAGCGGAGCTCTGTAACAATTGGACTAGTTTGTTCAGTAATGATATATATTCTACTGCAATTCTAGTATGATAAAGGACTGATCCGTCCTAGCACGAGATATTAACAATTGACGTAAGAGAATCGAGCACAGCATTCACCGCAGTACTGTTTTCGTTGGATTAGTTTCTACATTGATGACTTATATTCCTCAGGAGTTGAAGAATACTTTATGCATACATCAGTTACGACCAGAGATACTTACAGTTCCCAGTACGGTAGTTGGTACATCCATCAACAGAGCACTGTATCCGTTGGGTTGACCTACACCAGGATTATTTAGATTCCTCAGCAATTTTAGAATGGGGAAATTGTGATCCGTTATTGCTCGAGATATTTACAATGACTATACCGTACTGAATACAGCCATCACCATATTACTGCAGCCGTTACGTTAATCCCTTTAGTGACGATTCAAATTCCAAAGCATACCTAGAATGACCTGTGTGTGCGTTAGCTGTGTATAGAGACATTTACTGTTCCCAGTACGGCACTCAGTACATCCCTCATTACAGCACTGTAGCCGTTGGATTAATCAGTTCTACTATAAATATCAATGTATACATCAGTTATGTCTGGATATATTTTCAATTCCCAGTACGGTAGTTGGTGCATCCACCATCAGATCACTCTAGCCGATGCAATAATCTCTTCTGTGATGATATATATTCAAAAGCAGGTCTAGGCTATTCAGTGTATGGTATGGTTATGTCTAGGGACATTTACAATTGACGGTACAGTTTTTAGTACTTTCAGCTGCCGTGCACATTAGAGGTTGAATTGATCTATTCAATGATGATTTAGATTCTATAGCAATTCTTAAGTGACAAGAGACAGATTCATTAAAGCTCGACTTTCTGACGATTGACGACATAGTACCATGCACAGTCACCGTCATAGTAATGTAGCCATCGGATAAATTTCATCCCTAATGACATACATTCCACAGTAGTTTCAGAACAATCAATGTGTACATCAGTTATGGCTAGAGGTATTTAAAATACACAATACGATAGTTGAAGCATCCACCAATTGAGCACTGAAACCGTCGGATGAATGTGACCACTGATGTTGTATATTCCAATGCAAGTATAGCGTAATCAATGTAAAGGACGGTTCTGGCTATAGATATTTCCAATTGACATTACGCTTCTTCGTACGTCCCTTATCACAGCACTGGAAAGGTTAGATTGATCCGTTCAATGACGATACATATTCTGTTGCTAATCAAGACTGGCGAAGGGCTCTCCCATTATCGCTCAAGACATTAACAATTGACGAAACTGTACCAAGTATAGGCATCATCAAGGTACTGTAGCCGCTGTATTGTTTCGTTAACTGACGATGTATGTGTCAAGGGAGGCCTAGAGCAATCTATGAATAGCACGGATATGGCTAGACACAATCTCAATTCCACGTACGTTAGTTTGTACATCCATCATCATGGCACTGAAGCAATTGGAGTAACATGTTCAATGATGATTTGGATTCTATAGCCGGTCTGGAATGACAAAATACAGATCCGTCACTGCTCGATATACATCCAATTGACATAATACTAGTAGGTACAGCTATTGGCACAGTTCCGCAGCCGTTCGATTAATGTGTACACTGATGATTTATATTCCACAGTATTTATAGAACAATCAAGTTATACAATGGGTTAATGTGACCAGTGATGGTTTATATCGTCATTGAACAAATTAATCGAATGGCAGCAGTACTGTGATGACGGTTCTACTCAGTGCAGTTATGGCAAATGTTAATATGTCGAGCTGTAGCCGATCTATCCTTTGAGCTTCTAGAGGTGGTACAGAATCTACATCGCCATTGAACAGATTCGTTCAACGACTGCAGGACTCTATTTGTGGATGCAGCAACTACCGCACTGGGAATTGTAAATATCTCTAGCCATAAGGAATGTATAAGTTTTTCACTCTGGCACTACTGTGGAATTTAAGTTTTCAGTGAAAAAATTAATCCAACGGCCACAGTACTGTGATGATGTCTGTGCTTAGTACTGCGTCGTCTTCTGTTATTATCTCGAGCGGTGATGGATATGACCTTTGTCAGTCTATAATTGCTGTAGAAAATAAATCATCAATGAACAGACCAATCCAACGGATACTGTTCTTTGTTGGTACATGTACTAAGAGTCGTAATGTAAGTTGTAAATATCTCAAGCCATAACTAATGTATGTATTGGCTTTTCTGGAAGAATTGTGAAATTCAAGTGATCATTGCACAGACTAACCGAATTCTACAGTGCATTGTTGACGGATGTACTAAGAACCGCACTTACAATTATAAATATCTCTAGGCATAGCCGTACTCTACATTGATTACTCTATACTTGCATAGCGGTGAACATCATTAGTGAAAAGATCAGTCGCATAATACAGTGCTCTGTTGATGGATGTACTAAGAACCGTACTAACAATTATATATATCCATAACCGCAACGCACGTAGACTTGCTTCAGAATTACGTCATCAGTGTACAAATTAATCCAGCGTATTCAGTACTATGATGATGGCTGTACTCAATACCGTGTCGTCAATTGTCAATGTCTCCAGAGGTAAAGACTGTCAATCCTTCGTCAATTTAGGATTGGAGTAGGATATCCATCGTCACTCAACAGATTAATTCGGTGGGCACAGTGCTCCACGGTGAAAGTATCAAATACATTACTGGGAATTGCTAATACCTCTAGCCATGACTGATGTATACATTGACAGTTCTAGAAATTCTATCGAATTTTTACCATCACTGCACTGATTAATACAATGGCTGTTGTAATCTATTGTTGGATACACCAACTACCGTAACGGGGATCTTATATATCCCTATGCATAATTAATGTATACATGGATTATTCTAGAACAATTGTGGAATTTAATTCATCTGTGAGCAGATTAATCCAGCGGCTGCAGCACTTTTATGGTTGTTGTACTCAGTGCCGTTATTGCAATTATTAATGTCTTGTGCTACAGTGGAAGCGTCCTTTGTCCTTCTAGTGTTGCTATATATTGCACGCCATCATCAAACAGCTGTATTCAGCGGCTACAGTGCACTGTTGGCGGATGTCCCAAGTACAGTCCTGTCAATTGTAAGTATCTGTAATCGTAACCGTACCATGCATTTATTACACTAGTGTTGCTGTTAAACATTCGTTATAAGCGGTCAAATTATTGCAACGGCTACTGTACTGTGATGAAACTGTTGCCAGTGCAAATTTGACATTTGTCAGTTTGTCCAGTGGCATTTACAATATCCATTAATAGTTCTATAATTGCTGAACAACATGGATGATCTGCACATAGACTAATTCAATGGCTATAGTATTGCGTAGATGTATGCATACAGGAGTTTAATGGCACTTTCCAATGCCACTAAATATACGTGACCAATCCGCTGATTATTCTAGATTGCTATAGAGAATATATGGTCAGTGAGCATTTTAATACAATGGCTACATTGCTGTGTTGGTGCATGTACCAAGTACTGTTCTGCCAATTGTATATTTCTATAGCAGTAACTGATCCACACATTGATTGTTCTAGAGCAGCAGCGGAAATTAAACTATCAGTGAGCAAATTAATCATATACCTACAGTACTGCATTGATGGCTGTTCGTAGTACTGTGTTGACACGTGTCAATGTCTCCAATGACAATAGATCCTTCCATCGACCATTCTACAATTGCTGAAAAAATTGGACGGCCTGCGAGCAAAATAATTCATTGACGACGGTATTGTGTGGATGGCTGCATACAGTACTATGTTTTCATTTGTCCACACCACCAATTAAATGTGAACTGACGGTTGATAATTCTAGAAATGCTGTACAGTCTAAACCATCACTGAACAGAATAATCCAACGGCTACAGTGCTCTCTTGCTGGATGTACAAGGTAGAGTTCTTCCAACTTTACAGTCTCTGGCCATAACCAAACTATTCGCTGGTTATTGTAGAGTTTCTTTCAAATTTACATCACCAGTGAACAAATTTATCCCACTGCTTGGGTACTGAAGCGATGGCTGTACTCAGTACTGTGTTACCAATTGTCTATGTCTCGAGGGATAATATATTTGCCATTTTTTATTCTAGAAATGCTGTGGAATATAAATCATCAGTGAACAGATTAATCTTACTGCATCATTGCAATCTTGGTAGATGTACTAAGTACCGTACCATCAATTGCAAATGTCTCTTGCCATAACCGTGCTATTCGTCGATCATTCTAGAATTGCTTGGGAATTTACGTCACCAGTGTACATTGTAATCCAACCTCCACATCTCTGAGATGATGGCTGTACTCAGTACTGTATTTTTTATTGTTATTGTGTAGAGGGATAATGGACCTGTGCTTTGTCATTCTCGATTTGCTGTAGGATTTAAGTCATCAGTGAATAAATTAATCCAACGCGTACAGTATTGTGGCGATGGACGCACTCAGCACACAGAAGACAGATATTTATTTCTCGGGGGGTAATGGATCTATCTTTATTATTCCGTAATTGCTATAAATTACAGACCGTCAGGTAATAGATTAACAGAACGGCGACAGAGCTCTGTGGGTGGATGTACTAAGTAACGTAATGTCAATTGCAAATATATCCAGATATACCCGCATATTACATTGCTTAGTCTAGAAGTGCTGTGGAGCATATATCATCAGTGGAGAAATCAATCCATTGATTTTGTTGCTGTAATTATCGCTGTAATCAGTGCGGCTGTGTCAGTTGCTAATTCCTGGCGATTTAAAACATCTGTAGTTTGTCATCCTATAATTGCTACATAATCCAAATCACCACTGAACAGGCGAATCGAGCATCTGCATCGCTCTGCTGGTGGAGGTACAAGTGCTGTTATGTCATTTGCAAATGTCCCTAGCCATAAGAGTGCCATATATTGTTTCTTAGGGAATGGCTGTGAATCTTTTATCATCAGTGAACAAATTGGTCCATCGGCTGGGGTACTGTGATGATGCTAGCACTCAGTACTTCATTGACATGCGTCCACTCCTCCAGCGACAATTGCTTCTTCCTTTGATGATTCGACCATTTCTGGAGAATTTATATGTTCAACGAACAGATTAAGGCAATGGCTGTGGTATTGTTTCGACGGATACACGTGGTAGAGCATTGTCACTTGTCCATACCTCTACCGTTATTTATGCCATCCATTGATCAATCTAAATATGCTATTGCGTTTAAGTAATCAGTGACCTGATTAATGAAACGGCTACAGTGCTCTGTTGGCAGATGTGCTATGTACCGTACAGTCAGTTGCAGATATCTCATGCCACAATTAAGGCATACATTGATTATTGTAGAGTTGGCGTGAAATCTATTGCATCAATCAATACATTAATCCATCTACTATAATTCTGTGCTTATGGCTATTATCAGCACTGTATTGTTGTTTGTCAATGTCTCTAGCGGTAGCTGACCATTACATTGGTCATTCGACATTGGCTATAGAACTTTGATGATCAGCGTATAGATAACTCACTTGCATGTATTAGTGTATAGATTGGTATAACCATTGTTGTAAATACAATTTTCTGTATCCTTTGGGGTAATGGATCTGTCTATTGATCATACTTGAATTGCAAAGTAACTTACATCTTTATATTATTGCTTGATACAATGTCTATAGTACTGCGTTCATGGCTGTACTCAATACGGTATATCAAGTGCTGATGTCGTCAGTTATAACTGATTTATACTATGTGATATCCGTAACTGCGACAGAACTTAAATCATCAATGAACAAATTATACGAACGGCTGCAGTAGTTTGATGATGGCTATACTCATGACTGTTTTGACAGTTGTTAACATCTGGAGCGATAATGGACCTGTCACTTGTCATTCTAAAGCAGCTGTAGGATAAATATCATCAGTGAACAGACTAATGCAACAGCTGCAGTTCTCTGTTGGTAGATGCACTCAGTAGCGTACAGTCAACTCTGAAAATAACTAGCAATAATAAATCACGTCCTTGGTTGCTCTGGAAGTCCTGTGGAGTTAAATCCATGAGTGATCAGATTAATCCAACCGTTACAGCGCGATGACAATGAATGTATTCAATAATGTATAGCATATTGTTAATATCTCTTGCTATGATTCAAGCATCAATTGTTCATTCCTGAACTGCGATGTAGGTTAAATGCTCAGATAATGGAGTAATCCAATTCCTACATGGCTGTATAAATGTCTGCACACAACACTGTATTGTTCTATGTGAATAACTCTAGCGATAATTGTCTAATGCGTTGGTCGTTCTACAATTGCTGTAGAACTCAGATGGTCTGCGAGCAGATTAATGAAATTGATGTAGTGCTTCTTAGACGGCTACAAACAGTGATGTATTTCCAGTTGTGAATATCCTTAGCGATAATAGGTCTATCCCGTGGTAATTCTAGAATAGTAATATAACTTATAGCATCATAGGACAGGTTGTCGCAATGGCTGTAGCACAGCGCTGTTGGCTACATTCAGTACTGAGTTGTCAATACGGAATTTGTCGAGCGACAACGTTTCTTTCTGTGCTCACTCTAGAATTGCTGTATAATTTAAATAAGCATTGAACAGATTAATTCAACGTCTATATTGATGTGGTACTGCATGTACTAGTTACGGTATTGCCAAATGTAATTGTTGCTAGCTGTACTGTGCATTCATTATCTTGGAACTGCTGTGGAATTTATATCATGAGTGGGCAAATTAATGCAACGGCAACACGACTGTCGTAATTGCTGTACTCAGTACATTTCCGTCGACGGCTAAATTCACGAGCGTCGGTGGGCCTGCCATTCATCATCCTAGACTTGCTATAGAATTTACATCACTGAACATGTTAATCGAATGTACACTGCTCTGATGGTTGAAGTGCCAAGTACCGGACTGCCAATTGTAAGTATCCATAGCCGCATTTGACATATACGTTGATTATTCAAGCACTCGCGTGGAGTTCAAGTCCTCACAGAACAGATAAGTACATCGGCTGCAGTGCTCTGTTGCTGCACGTACAGAGCATCGTACGGTCATTTGAAAATTTTTACAGATATAACTAGACTGCGCATTGGTAAGCCTATGAATACTGTGGCATTTGAGTCATCAGAGAATAAATTAATGAAGTTTCTACATTAGTGGCATGATGGATGAGTACAGTTCTGTTTGGACACGTGTTAATATCTGCAGCGGCAATTGCTTATGCATTGATCATTCCACTATTGCTGAAGAAGTTAGATGCTCAGCGAACAGACTATTTCAACTGCTATAATATTGTGCAAGCGACTGCACTCAGGAATTTATTGTTATTCGTCAATAACATTAAAGATACCTGGTGTATCCGTTGATAATTTTGGAAATGCTATAGTATTTAAATCATCATGGAGCAGATTAATCCAACAGTTCAGTGTTCCGTAAGTGGATGTACCAAGTATCGTACTGACAATTGTAATTATGTGCAGCAATAACTGATCTATACATTATTATTTCAGAGCTGCTGAGGAATATACGTCTTCCGGGGAAAGTTAATTAAATGACTGCAGAGCTGTAACGATATCTGCATTCATTACTCGTTTGGCATATGTCAATATGATATCTGCACTAATTACTCCTTTGGCACATGTCATTGCCTCCAGCGACAGTTGCTCCCTCCATTGCTCGTTCTGTAATTGCTGAGCAACTTATGTGATCAGCAAACATACTAGTAAAACGTATATAATATAGCGTAGACGGCTGCAATCAGTACTGTATTCCCATTTGTCAGTGCCACTAGGGATATCTGTACCATCCGTTGATCATTCTGGGATTGCCGTGGAATTGGCGTCATCAGTTAACGAATTAATCCAACGGCCGCAGTACTGTGACGATGGCTGTAATCAGTACTGTGACCTCACTAGTTAATTCCTCGTGCGACAACGGATCTGTCCGTTGTTGTTCTAGTATGCTTATAGAATTTATTTCATGAGTGACCAGATTATTCAAACGGCTGCTGTGCTCTGTTGATGGTTGTACTCAGGAATGCATTGACATAGGTGGATGTCTCCAGCGGAAATTCCTCTTCCATTGGTCATTCTACAATTGCCGAGGAACATAGATGGTCAACGAAGCGATTAATACAATGGCTATTGTTGTTCGTAGATGCCAACATCCTGTACAATGTTGACATTTGTCAACGTCACTACCGATACATGATCTATCCACATATCATTCTAGAATATCTATGGAGCTTAAGTCATCAGTGCGCATAATAAAACAGCGGCTACTGCGCCCTGTTCGTGGATGTCAAATCGGGAGCGCTAGGAATCGCAGACATCTCCAGATACAGCCGCAATATGCATTGATAAATCTAGACTTGCTTTTGATTTTGCATCAACAGTGAGCAAATTATTCCAACGGTTACAGCACTGTGATCATGCTAGTACTCAGTACTGTTTCGACAACTTTTAAATTCTCGAGCGATAACTCGTCAGTCCTATGTCATTCTATAAATGCAACAGAACATATATAATCTATGAAGAGGCCAATCCGGTTGCTACTGTGCTCCGTTAATGGACGTACTAAGTATCGTATCGTTAATTGTAAATATCTATAGCCATAATGGTAATATACATTGATTCATCCAGAATTGCCGTGAAATTTATGCTATCCGTGGACAAATTAGTATAACTTCTAAAGCAATGCGATGATGGCTGTACTCAGTACTGTTTCGTTGATTGCTAGTGCCTCGAGCGACAATGGTTCTGTCCTGTGCCATTCTGGAGTTCCAATAGAATGTATATCATCATTGACCAGATTAAAACTACGGCAACAGTGCTCTATCTGTGGATGTACCTGCAACAGTACTGTGAGTTGTTAATATCTCTTGCCATAACTGATGAATACATTGGTTATTATGGAAACGCAGTGGAACTTAAATCATCACTGAACAGATTAGTACAACGGCTACAGTACTGTGCTTATGGCTCCGTTCAGTAATGTGTTTCCGGTTGTTAGTATCTCGAGCGGTAATGGACATCTCTCTTGTCATTCTAGGACTGCTATAGACTGTAAATCATCATTGAACATATTAATACAACGCTTACGTTGCCCTCATGACGGACGTGCTAAGAACCGTACTGTCAATTGTAAATATCCCTAGCCATAGCCGAACTATGCATTGACTACCCTAGACATGCTTTTGAATGTAACTCATCGTTCAAATTACTAAACCAACGGCTACAGTGCTCTCTTGGTGGATGCACCAGCTATTGTACTGGCAGTTGTAAGTGTCTCTATCCTTAACTGATGTATGTACTGCTTATAATAGAAATA
>NW_016941690.1:0-218 GCF_001483705.2 Eufriesea mexicana | reverse complement strand
TTTTATTGACATTTTCGGCTAATATCGTGGCGAGCTAACTTTCTTGTATAAATAAGGAGGAAACATTCGTTTGGCGTGCTATTGCCATTGCAATGCTATAGAAACTGCCACGAAAATACAACTTGATTGACATTTTCGACTAATATCGTGGTGAGGTAACTTTCGAGCATAAATAAGGAGGAAATATTCTGATGGCGCGCTGTATCCATTGCAATGCT
>NW_016941689.1:0-539 GCF_001483705.2 Eufriesea mexicana | reverse complement strand
GAAGGTGAGCAGTAGCGTCCTAGGCATGTTTGGTTGAGTAAGGATAGGATTGGCTTTGTTATGTTTGGACATGTTTGCCTGGAACAGCTTCAACTTGCGTGCTATACGCTGTTCATCGTTGGATTTCTACGCTCCGCATGGCTCTACTATGCTCTACTCGACACAGTAGATGCCAGCAATAGCGGTCTCGGCACGTTAGGTGGATATAAGTTTCGTTTGGTTTGGTTAGGTTACGTTTGGTTCGGTTAGGATAGCTTTGACTTTCGTACTATACACCGGTAGCCAGCGGATTTCTGCGCCCAGCTGTACTCTACCATTTCTGCTTGGCCCTGGGGCGGTCAGGAACAGTGGTCTCGGCACGACGGGTCGATATCTGTTACGTTTCGTTATGTTACGATTGGTATGGTTAGGAGAGAGTAGCTTTGACTTCTGTGTTGTAGTCTGCCGTTATGAGAGCTTCTGCGCCCTACAGTGAACTAATATTTTCACCTTGGCTATGGCAAGGGCAGCAATAGTGTTCTCGGCAGGTTATGTTGAGA
>NW_016941688.1:0-279 GCF_001483705.2 Eufriesea mexicana | reverse complement strand
GGTCCCGTCAAGTTACGTTGATTTAAGCTACGTTTGGTTGTGTCATGTAAGGTCAGGTTAGGTTAGGATTCTAAGCTACGTTTGGTTGTGTTATGTTAGGTCAGGTTAGGTTAGGATTCTTCGACTTTTCTGCTTTGCACTGCAGTGCTGCGGATTTCTGCGCTTTGCTGAGCTCTAGTGTATTCTGCTTGGCCCTGAGGAGGTCAGCAATATCGTTCCATGTACATTAGGTAGGGTTATGTTACTTTCGGCTGTGTTACGTTTGAATGGGTTAGGCTG
>NW_016941687.1:0-491 GCF_001483705.2 Eufriesea mexicana | reverse complement strand
CGACTGCGTAACGTGCCGAGACCACTATTGCTGCCCTCCGCGGAGTGAAGCAGGACATACTAGAGAACAGTAGATGGCAGAAGTCCACCGAATATCAGCGACAAGCAAAAAGGCTGAAGCTACCCAAACCAAACTTAGCCTCACCCAGCCTATCCGAACGTAACATGTCAAGCCGCAGCGGACGGAGACCACTATTGCTGGCGTTCCCAGTGGCAGCTGTATATATTAGAGCACTTCGGGGCGCATAGATACACCTAATAGCAGGCTATAACGCTAAAGGCGAAGCTATCTTCCCCTAACTTAACCAATCGTACTATAACCAAACATAACCTTACCCAACCCAACGTGCCGCGACTACAATTGCTGGCCTCCACACAGCTAAGCAGAACATTAGTGGAAAGCGGTGAGCAGAAATCCTTAAAATCGCACGGACTACCAGAAAAGTCAAAGCTACCCAAACCTAACCCAAACTGACTGAACATAACCAAACA
>NW_016941686.1:0-478 GCF_001483705.2 Eufriesea mexicana | reverse complement strand
CCGCTATTTCTGGCCTCCTCTTAGCCAAGCAGAATATACAAGAGCACAGCAGAGCGCAGAAATCCACCCAATCAGAGCGTATAGCACGAGAGTCAAAGCCATCCTAACCAAACTTAACCTAACCTAACATAGCCGAGGGTAACGTACCTCAAACATGCGTGCCACTGTCACGATTGCTGGCCTTCACAGAGACAATCGGGTGCTTTTACAGCAATGCAGAACGCAGGTATCCACCGAATAGCAGTGTATAACACAAAAGTCAAAGCCATCCTAACCCAACTTAACCTAACCTAACATACCCGAACGTAACCTGCCCCAAACAAACGTGCCATGACCTCTGTTGCTGGCCTCCCCATATTCATGCAGACCCTAGCAGGGCAATGCGGTGCGCAGATAATGACTGAATAGCAGTGTATAGCTCAAAGGTCAAAGGTATGCTATCCTAACCTAACCAAACTTAGCGTAAGCAAAACGTAAC
>NW_016941685.1:0-345 GCF_001483705.2 Eufriesea mexicana | reverse complement strand
CCAGGGTGAAGCAGAACAAGCTAGAGCAGAGTAGAGCGCAGAAACCACCGAATAGCTGTGTACAACACAATAGCCAAAGCAGTCCCATTCTAAACAATTCAAACGGAACGTAACCAAACGTGACACAACACAGCTTTAAGTTGCGAGACCTTTATAGCTGCCAAGCTGAGCCAAGCAGAAAACGTTAGAGGAGAGAAGAGCGCAGAAATTCATAGAATCGCAGTGTATAGTACAAAAGTCATAGCCACCCTATTCCAGCCTAACCAGACGTAACATAACCGGACGTAACCGAACCAAACCTAAAGTGCCGAAGACACTATCGCTGGCCTGCAGAAAGCACTGGAG
>NW_016941684.1:0-1500 GCF_001483705.2 Eufriesea mexicana | reverse complement strand
GCATGTTAGATCGTATTATGTTACGTTTGGTTTGTTTAGGATAGTTTACGTAAGATTACGATAGCTTCGACTTTTCTGCTCCACAATGCCATTCTATGGGCTTCGGCGCTCTACTCTCCTCTAATATATCCTGCTTGTCGTCGGGGATGCCAGCAATAGTCGCCTAGGCATGTTATGTCGGATTTGGTTGCGTCGGTTGTGTAACGCTTGGTTAGGTTATGTAGTATAACTTCGACTTTTTTGCTACACGCAGCTATTCGGTGGACTTCTCGGCTCTATTGCGCCCGAATATGTACTGCCTTGCTCTTGGGAGTGCACAAACAGTGTCCGCGGCACGTTGGATTGAGTTAGGTTACGTTTGGTTGTGTTGGACTAGGATAAGCTTAGTTAGTGTAGCATAGTCCTTCTTGCAATACACAGACATTCGGTGGATTCTTGCGCTCCACTGTGCACTACTCTAATCTGCTATTCCCTCGGGATGCCGGAAATTGCGGTCGCGGCACATTACGTTGAGTTTGGCTACGTTAGGATACGTTAAGTTATTTTGCGTTACGTTCGGATATCTCTGACTATTCTGATGTACACTGCGATTCTATGGATTTCTACGCTCTACTGTGCTCTATTATGCTCTGCTTGGATCATTTCAGGCCAGCAATAGTGGCTGCGGCACGTTAGGTGGTGTTAAATTACATTTGGTTAAGTTAGATTAGGTTGGATTGGGTTAGGATGTCTTTGACGTATGTGATCAATGCTGATATTCCATGGACTTCTGTGCTCTACTGTACTCTTGGATATTCTGCCTGTCTGTGGGGAAACCAGCAATACTGGTCGCGACACGTTAGGTTTAGATATTGAACGTAGGGTTAGGTTAGGTTAGGTACGGTTAGGTTAATGTATCTTTGAATTCGACACGTTAGGTTTAGATATTGTACGTAGGGTTAGGTTAGGTTAGGTACGGTTAGGTTAATGTATCTTTGAATTTTGTGCTATACATTGCTATTTGGTGACTTTCTGCGCGCTACTGGGCTCTACTATACTCTGCTCGACTCTGTGGAGGCCAGAAATATTGGTCGTGGCTCGATGGGCTTGTTTAGGCTACGTTCGTATGTGACAAGTTTTGATATGTTCGTACTGAACATATTAGACTTTCGTACCATTTACAGCAATCCGGTGGGTTTATTCACCCCACTGCCTCCCAATATGTTCTGCTTGGCTCTGCTCTGTCCAGTAATAGTGATATCGACACGTTAGTTTGAGCTATGTAACGTTTCCTTCGGATACGTTTCGAAGGCATTGTTAGGACTTCTTTGAATTTGTGCCATATGCTAGTATTCGGTGGATATCCGCGCTCCACATTGCTCTACTGTACACTACCCGACTATGAGGATGCAAGCAATAGTGGTCGTGGAACGTTACTTTGTGATAGGTTATGTTTGCCTAGGTTAGGTTTGCCAATGTTTGGTTTGGATAGATTCAACTTTCGCGCTATACACTGTTATT
>NW_016941683.1:0-687 GCF_001483705.2 Eufriesea mexicana | reverse complement strand
TCCTCCTTGCATAAGTACGGAGGAAAACTTCCGTTGGCGTGCTATAGCGGTTGCAGTGCCATAGTATCTGGCCGGAAAATATAATTATATAGACAGTTTCGTCTAATAACGCGGTGAGCTTACCACCTTGCATAAATAAGGATGAAAGATGCTATTGGCGTGCAATGGCCATTGTAGCGCAATAGAATCTGGCTGGAAAGTCCAATTTCATTGACATTTTCGCATAATATCGTGTTGAACTAACTTTTTTGCGTAAATAAGGAGGAAAGATTCTATTGGCGTGCTATAGCCATAGCAATGCTATAGAATCTGGGTGGAAGATTCAATTTTGTTGGCATTGTCGTCTAATAACGGGGCGAGCTATCTTTTTTGCATAAATAAGGAGGAAAGATACTATTGGCGTGCTATAGCCTTTGTATTGCTGTGGAATCTTGCTGGAAAATTAAATTTTGTTGACATTTTCGTAAAATATCGCAGTGAGGTAACATTGTTGCGTAAATAAGTAGGAAAGATTCTGTCGTCCTGCTACTTCCATTGCAATGCTACAGAATCTGACAGGAAAATTTAATTATATTGACATTTTCGGCTGATATCGCGGTGAACTAACCTCCTTGCATAAATAAAGTGGAAAGATGCTATTGGCGTTCTATGGCCATTGTAGCGCAGTAGAATCTGCCTGGAAAATCC
>NW_016941682.1:0-290 GCF_001483705.2 Eufriesea mexicana | reverse complement strand
CACCTTCAATCCTATGGCAAGCACAGACATCTACTTGCCAGACAATAGGTTTATTGAATATCTGTAATCTGTCATAGCCTGGTGAATACATCGCCTAACGCCTTCAACCCAATGGCAAGTACAGCCACCTAGTTTACAGAGAATAGGTCTAGTCAGAACCTATAACCTGCAATATCTTGGTGAATAGATCGTCTAACGACTTCATTCCAATGGCAAGTGCAGCCATCTACTTGCCAGAGAATATGTGTATTCAAAATCTATAATCAGTTATAGCTTGGTTAATAGGCCGC
>NW_016941681.1:0-883 GCF_001483705.2 Eufriesea mexicana | reverse complement strand
TAACAGTGCAAAGCGTAGCCTAACAAAGCATATCGTGCCACGACCACTACTGCTGGCCTCCGCACGTCCGAGCAGGGTATGTATGGTAGTGCACAGTAGAGCGCAGACTACCATGGGATATCAGTTTCGAAGACATGTGTCAAAAGTAACCAACCTAACCCATCCAAACCTAAACTAGCCAAACGTATCAAATCCAATCCTAACGTGCCGCGACCAGAATTTCTGGCCTCCACAGAGCCAGGCAGAGCATACCGGGGCGCAGCGGGCCGTAGGAATCACCGAATAGCAGCGTATACCGCGAAAGTCAAATCCATCCAAACCTGACCCAAACTAACGTAACGTAACCGAAAGTAACCTACATGAGCACAACGAGCCGAGGCCACTATTGCCGGCATCCGCAGAGTCTAGCAGAGTATAGTAGAGCAACGTCGAGTGTAGAAGCCCGCCGAATTGTGAATGGCAGTGTATAGTACAAAATTCAAAGCTATCCTCTCCTACCATATCCAAACGAAGTATAACCAAACGCAACATAGATTAACCTAACCTACTTCGACCACTACTGCTGGCCTCCCCAGAGACATTCAGAATATAATAGAGTGCAGTAGAGCGCAGGAGGATACTATATAGCAGTTTATAGCACAAAAGTCATAGCAATCCTTTCCTAACCTTACCAAACGTAACGCAACCGAACGTAACACAGTTATTTCTAACGCGCCGAGACCGCTATTGGTGGTCTCGCCAGAGTCGAGCAGAGTGTAGCAGAGCAATGAAGAGCGCAGAAATCCACCGAATAGCAGTGTATAGCACAAAATTCAAAGATATCCTGACCCAATTAAACCAAACCTAAACTACCCAAACGTAACATATCCAAAGCAAACGTGTC
>NW_016941680.1:0-246 GCF_001483705.2 Eufriesea mexicana | reverse complement strand
TTCAATTTTATTGACATTTCCCATTATTATCGTGGTGAGCTAGCTTCCTGGCATAAGTATGGAGGAAAGGTACCTTTGGCGTGCTATAGCCATTGCAATGCTGTGGAATTAGGCCGGAAATTTCAATTTCATTGTCATTTTCGACTAATATCGTGGTGAGTTAACTTTCTAGCACAAATACGAAGGAAAGATCCTTCTGGAGTGCTATGGACATTGCAATGCAGTAGAATCTGGTTGGAAAGTTCA
>NW_016941679.1:0-628 GCF_001483705.2 Eufriesea mexicana | reverse complement strand
GATTCGATGGATTTCTAGGCACTAGTCTCCTCTATTATTCTCTGCTTGCCCCTGGGGAATAATTGTCGTGGCACGTTTGCTTCAGCTTGGTAACGTTGGGTTAGGTTATGTTTGGATATATTTGATTGCGATAGCTTTTACGTTTGTGCTATACACTGCTATACGGTGGATTTCTGCGCTCCACTGTGATCTAATGTTGCCAGCTATGGTCTGGGAATGCTTGAAGTAATGACCGCAGCATGTTAGATTGTGTTAGGTTACGCTTGGATAGGTTAGGTTTGAATGGGTTAGGTTAGGATGTCATTGACTTTCGTGCAATGCACAGCCACTCTATGGACCTCTGCCCTCTACTCCCACCTAATATTCCCTGCTTGACTGTGGGGAAGCCAGCAATAGTTGGCTGGGAACGTTAGGTTGGAATGGTCACGTTTGACTAGGCTAGGATAGGCAGATTAAGTTAGGGTACCTCCTCCTTTCTTGCTGTACACTACTGTTCGGGCGACATCTGCGTTCTACATTGCTCTGCCGTACTCTGCTTAGCTCTCGTGATGCCAGGAATGGCTTTCGCGGCACGTCAGGTTCTGTTACGTTACGTGTACTTCTGTTATGATTGGTAAGGTTATGATAA
>NW_016941678.1:0-282 GCF_001483705.2 Eufriesea mexicana | reverse complement strand
ACAGCAGTGTATGGTGCAGAAATCCGCCTAATAGCAGACAATAGCATTAAAGTCAATGCTGCCATCGCCTAACATAGCCAACCGTAACAAAACGGATCGTAACCCACCTAAACTTAACGTCCCGCGAAATCTAAGGCTGGCCACCTCAGAGCCAAGCAGAACACACTAGTGGGGAGTAGAACGCAGAGATCCATAGAAACGCAGTGTATAACAGAAAATTCTAAGATACCCCAGCACAATCAAAACCAACATGACATAACCAAAGGTATCCTGACACAACCT
>NW_016941677.1:0-540 GCF_001483705.2 Eufriesea mexicana | reverse complement strand
GCTGAATATACTAGAACACCGTAGGAGGCGGAAATCCGCCGCGCTCAAGTGTGAAGCATAAGGGTAGGAGATATCCTAACATAACCTGGCCTAGCCTAGCCTTAATTAGCCTTAACAAACGTAACAAGGCCCAACCTAACGTGCATGGCCAACTATTGGTGAACACCCCAACGCCAAGCAGCGCATATTAGGGAACAGTAGAGGGCGGAGGTCCATTGAATCGCAGTCCACAGCACAGCAGTTGAAGATACCCTAACCTGACGTAGCCAAACGTAACACTGCCAAACGTAGCCTAACAAGACCCATCGCGCCAAGCCCACGAATTCTGGCCTCCACAGAGTCCACCAGAGCGTGGTAGAGCAGAGTAGATCGAAGAAAGCCACCAAACAGGAATTATTAGCAGAATAGTCGAAGACATCCAAACCTAACGAGACACAGCCTAACCTAACCAAACGTAGAATAACTGAAACTAACATGCCGAGACCATAATTGCCGGCTTGACCAGAGACAAGCGGAATACTATAGAGCACATTGTAGCAC
>NW_016941676.1:0-836 GCF_001483705.2 Eufriesea mexicana | reverse complement strand
ATCGCAGTGTGTAGCAGAAAAGCCAAAGCCACCCGCACCTAAACCAAGCAAATGTAACCGAACCAAACGTAGCTTATTTCGACAAAGCGAGCCGCGGCCACTACTGCTAGTCTCACCAGGGTCAATCAGAATATAGTAGAGCTCAGCGGAGCGCAGAAATAGACCGTGAAACAATGTGTGCCACGTGAGTCAAAGCCATCCGTACATAACCCAAGCAAACATAACCTATCCAAACGTAGCCTAGCACAACCAAACGTGTCGAGATCACTGTTACTGTCATCCCCAGATTCGTGCAGAGTATAGGAGAGCAATTTAGAGCGTACAAATCTACCGAATATCGCTCTGTGGCAAAAAAGTAATTTCTACCCCATAATAGCATGTCCAAACGTAACATAAACGAGCGTAGCCTAACTTAGTCTAACGTGCCGAGACAACTGTTGCTTGACTCCCTAGCGGCAGGCAGAATTTACTGGAGCACAATAGAGCGCATAACACAACTAAATAGTAGTGTATGGCACAGAAGACAGAGAAATCCTGACCTAAAATGACTTAACCTAGCCAGACCATCAAACGTAATCTGTATAAACCTAACAAGCCGAGCCCACTGTTGCTGGGCTCCACAGAGCCAAGCAGAACATATTAGAGTAGAAGAGAGCACCGAAATACATAGGCCGCAGGGAATAGCAGCAAAGTCAATGTTATCCAAATCTGACCCAAACAAACATAACATAACCAAACGTGACCTAATTCAAGCTAATGTACCGTGGCCGCTATCTCTGCCCTCCGCAGAGCAAAGCAGAGCATATAAGATAACTGCAGAGAGCACAAATCCACAG
>NW_016941675.1:0-687 GCF_001483705.2 Eufriesea mexicana | reverse complement strand
GAGCTGGAGCGGGTTCTCATCAAAGCCTGCGATGCCGCCATTCCGAAGGAGAAATGGCACGAATGGTCCAACCCTTGGTGGACCCAAGATCTCACACGAGCATACTTGGTGGACCCAAGATCTCACACGTGCCAAGAGAGATGCGTACCGAGAAAGAAGGAGGTACCAGGGGACCAAGGACCCCGCAATGAGGGAGATAGAGAAAAAGGGCTACCGCGAATTACGAAAGAAGCACACCAGAATGGTGACGAACGCGAAGATCCAAAACTGGCGCCAATTCGTCACCGAGGAAGAAAACAAAGAGCCCCGGGGAATTGTCTACAAGACTGCCCTCGGGAAACTGAGGAGAGAAGAGACGACCTGCGCACTCCGCACGCATCAAGGAGAAACCTCGAGCCGGAGATCCACGGCGGAGGCGATATTAACCGCGCTCGTTCCAGATGACGACATGGATAAAGACACATCCGAGCAACGGTGGATCCGAGAGGACTCCAAGAGTACCCCGGAAACCGCAGACAGCCCCCCATTCAGGTACGAGGAACTGGGCAGCGCGATAGTGCAGCTCAAAAGAGGCAAATGCCCTGGCCCCGACCAAATCGAGTCGGAGGTAGTTCAGGAAGCATTAAGAGCCATTCATCAAAAACTACTGAAACTCGTCAACGCCTGTTTGGAGCGGGGATTCTTCCC
>NW_016941674.1:9312-10018 GCF_001483705.2 Eufriesea mexicana | reverse complement strand
AGACCCTGGGATGCCGGAAAATGTGGCCGCGTCACGTTACGTTTAGTTCCTCTACGTTAGGTTACGCTATGATAGTTTGGGTTAGGTTTGGATATCTCTTACATTTCTTCTGTACGCTGCGATTCCATGGATTTCTTCGCCATACTCTTCTCTGATATACTTTGCTTGGCTCTAGCGAGGCCAGCAATAGTGGTGGTGGCACGTTAGCTCGTGTTCTGTACGTTTGGTACTGAAACGATTGGTTAGGTCAGGATACGTTGTCTTTCACTTTTGTGCTACATATTGCTTTTCGATGGGTTTCTCCACTCTACTGTGCTCTAATATGCTCTGCTTGGCTCTGTGGCGGCCGGAAATTGTGTCGGCGACATGTTAGGCTGAGCTAAGTTACGTTTGGTTGGTTTGTGTTAGCATGGGCAAGGTTCCTGTAGCTTTGATTTTTCTGCTATTCAATGTGATTCTATGTTCTGCTGCGCTGTACTGTGCGCAGGAACACTCTGCTTGTGTCTATGGACACCAGGGATACTTGTCGCGGCAGGATAGGTTGAGTTATGTTGCGTTCGGTCAGGCTAGGTTTGGATATATATGGTTGGGAAAGCTTTGACCTCAGTGCTATGCACTGCTATCCGGTTCATTTCAGCGTCGTACATTGCTCTGCTATACTCTTTTTTGCTCTCGTGATGCCAGTAATGGTGGCCTCGGCACGTCA
>NW_016941674.1:0-312 GCF_001483705.2 Eufriesea mexicana | reverse complement strand
GGAGAGGGTAGCCATGACTTTAGTGCTATAGTCTGCTATTAGGTGGACTTCTGCGCCCTACAGTGCTCTAATATTTTCGGTTTGGCTCTGGCAAGGAAAGCAACAGTGGCCTGAGCACGTTATAATGGGTCATATTTCTTTCGGTTAGGTTGGGTTAGGCTAAGTTTGGCATGGATAGCTTTAACTTTGTGCCGTACAATTCTGTTCGGTGGATTTCTGCGCTCCTCTGCGCTCTAGTATATCCTGCTCGGCACTAGGGTGGCCAGGAATAGCGGCCGCGGCACGACAGGTTAAGTTAGGGTGCGGTCAGTT
>NW_016941673.1:378-652 GCF_001483705.2 Eufriesea mexicana | reverse complement strand
CCGAAATATTAGACGAAAATGTCAATAAGATTGAGTTTCCCGGTCAGTATCTAATGCAATGCAGAGTCTACAGCAAACCATTGATATATACCACCTTATTTGTGCAGAGAACATTCCTCAACAAGATATTAGTCGAAAATGTCAATAAAATGGATCTTTGAAGAAAGATTCTATTGCAATGCAATGGCTACCGCAATCCAATAGAATCTTACCACGTTATTTACGCAGAAAAGCCTGCTCACATCAATATTTGTCGAAAATATTAATAGAATTG
>NW_016941673.1:0-330 GCF_001483705.2 Eufriesea mexicana | reverse complement strand
GCAATGGCCATAGCAAACCAATAGGATCTTTCCTCCTTATATATGTAGAATATCTTGCTCACCACGATAGTAGTCGAAATTGGTATTAAAATAGAGCTTTTCAGTCAGATTCTATTGCAATGCTGTAGCTGTAGCAAACCAGTAGAACCTTTCCTCGTTGTTTACGCAGAAAACACTGCTTACATCACTATTAGTAGAAAATGTCAATAGTATGGAACTTTTCATGCAGGTTCTATTGCAATGCAATGGCTATAGCAAGCCGATAGAATCTTTCCACATTATTTAGGCAGAAAGGCTTTCTCACCGCAATATTGGGCGAAAATGTTAATA
>NW_016941672.1:0-284 GCF_001483705.2 Eufriesea mexicana | reverse complement strand
ATGAATGTATGGATGGATGGATGTTTGGGTGTATAGAAGTATGGATCGATGGGTGTATGGATGTGTGCTTGTATGGATGGATGGATGTGTGGTTCGATGGATGTATGGAAAGATGGTTGTTTGGATGGATGGATGTATGGATGAATGGTTGTTTGGATTGATGGATGTATGGATGGATTGATGTATGGATGGACGGATGGGCGGAAGTATGAGTGTATGGATGTATGGCTGTCTGCATGTATGGATGTATGGACGGATGGATGTGTCGAATGATGGACGTACGA
>NW_016941671.1:0-227 GCF_001483705.2 Eufriesea mexicana | reverse complement strand
ATGGCATTGCAATGGTTATAGCATGCCAATATAATCTTCGCTCCTTGTTTATGCAAGAAAGTTGGCTCACCACGATATTAGTCAAAAATGTCAATGAAATTGAATTTTCCATCCAGATTCCATAGCATTGCAACGACAATAGCACGCCGATAGAAACTTTCCTTCTTATTTATGCAAGAAAGATATATCAACACGATATTAGTCGAAAATGTCAATAAAATTAAACT
>NW_016941670.1:0-514 GCF_001483705.2 Eufriesea mexicana | reverse complement strand
AATAGCAGTGTACAGCAACAAAGTCAAGGAAATCCTTACCGAACCCTCCTAACCTAACCTAACGAAACGTAACCTATCTCAACCTAACGAGCCGAGGCCATTGCTGCTGGCCACCCCGGAGCCAAGCAGAGCATATTAGAGCACATTAGAGCGCAGAGGTCCACGGAATTACAGTGTGTAGCACAAAAGTCAGAGTAGCCTAACCTAACGTAGCCAAACTTAAAGTAACGGAAGGTAACCTAACCCAACCTAACATGACGAGAGCACTATTGCTGGCCTCCACAAAGAAAAGCAGAAGATATTAGAACACTGCAGAGCGCAGAAATCTGCGGCTAGCAGTGTATAGAGCAAAAGTCTGGACTATCATACCCTAACCTCACCAACCGTAACATATCCGAACGTAGCATAGCGCAAACTCACCTGCCGAGACCACAATTGCTGGCCACGCTGGCCATAGAGCCAAGCAGAACATACTAGGGCACGCTGGACCACTGAGGTCCACCGCATGGCAGAG
>NW_016941669.1:494-1262 GCF_001483705.2 Eufriesea mexicana | reverse complement strand
TCGACTAATATCGTGGTGAGCTATCTTCCTTGCATAAGTAAGGAGGAAAGAAGCTTTTTGAGTACTATAGCCATTGCAATGATATAGAATGAGGCTGGATAATACAATTTTGTTGACATTTTCGACTAATATCGTGGTGAGCTAACTTCCTTGCGTAAGTAAGGAGGAAAGGCGCTTTTTTAGTGCTATAGCCATTGCAATGGGATAGATTGTGGCTGGAAAACACTATTTTGTTGACATTTTCGACTACTATCGTGGTGAGCTAACTTCCTTGCGTAAGTAAAGTGGAAAGATACTTTTGGCGTGCTATATCCACTGCAATGATATAGAATATCGCTGGAAAATACAATTTTGTTGACGTTTTCGACTAATATCGTGGTGAGCTAACTTCCTTGCGTAAGTAAGGAGGAAAGATGCTTTTAGAGTGCTATAGCCATTGCAATGAGATAGATTGTGGCTGGAAAATACAATTTTGTTGACATTTTCGACTACTATCGTGGTGAGCTAACTTCCTTGCGTAAGTAAGGAGGAAAGATGCTTTTTGAGTGCTATAGCCATTGCAATGGTATAGAATATGGCTGGAAAATACAATTTTTTCGACATTTTCTAATAATATCGTGGAGAGCAAACTTCCTTGCTTAAGTAAGGAGGAAAGATGCCTTTAGAGTGCTATAGCCATCGCAATGATATAGATTGTGGCTGGAAAATACAGTTTTGTTGACATTTTCGACTAATATCGTGGTGAGCTAATTTCCTTGAATAAATAAG
>NW_016941669.1:0-436 GCF_001483705.2 Eufriesea mexicana | reverse complement strand
GAAATTCAATTTCATTGACATTTTCGACTAATATCGTGGTGAGCTAACCTTATTGCATAAATTAGGAGAAAAGATTCTGTTGTCGTGCTATAGGCATTGCAGTGCTACAGAATGTCGCTGGAAAATTCAATTTTACTGACATTTTTAACTAATATCGTTGTGAGCTAACTTCCTTACATAGGTAAAGATGAAAGATCTTTTTGTCGTGCTGCAGCCATCGCAATGCTATAGAATCTGGCTGGCAAGTCCAATTTTGTTGACATTTTCGACTAATTTCGTGGTGAGATAGCTTCCTTGCTTACGTAAGGAGGAAAGATGCTTTTTGGGTGCTATAGCCATCGCAATGATATAAATTGTGGCTGAAAAATACAAATTTATTGACATTCTCGTCTAACATCGCTGTGAGCTAGCTTTCTTGCATAAATAAGGAGGAAAG
>NW_016941668.1:0-3498 GCF_001483705.2 Eufriesea mexicana | reverse complement strand
TATACATCCATACATCCACCTTGCCATACATGCGTCCATCCATACATCCACCCATCCATACATACATCGAACCATACATCCATCCATCCATACAGTACATACATCTATACATGCATCCAAACGTTCATCCATACATGCATCCATCCATACATACATCCATACATCCACACAACCATATATCACATATACATGGTCCATTCATACATCCAAACATACATCAATACGTACATCCATTCATCCATACATCCATACATACATACATGCATACATCCACACATTCGTACATACATCCATCCATACATCCACACATACATCTGTACACACATCCATACATACATCCATAGATATATCCATACATACATCCGTACATATATACATACATCCATCCATACATGCATCCATTCATACGCCCTTCCATCCTTGCATCCGTTCTTCCACCCGCCCTTTCACACGCTCTTCAGTTCATCCACCCATCCATTCACCCACCCGCACATCCATACAGAAACACGTCTATCCTTCCATACTTCCATCCAACCATACATCATCCCATCCATACATCCATCGATCCATACATACATCCATACATGCATCCACCGAACCTAGCATCCATCCGTCCATACAAGCACCCATCCATACACCCATCGATCCATACATGTATACATCCATACATCCATCGATCCATATACCCATACATCCATACATCCATACATACATACATTCATACATATATACACCCGTTCACCCATTCATACATACATCCGTACATTCGCCCTTCCATACACGCATCCATACATCCATCCAACCATCCACCCATCCATAAATCCATCCAACCATACATACACCCATCCATCCATCCATACATATATGCATTCATACATCCATACATCCATACATCCATACATCCATTCATATATACGTCCACACATACATAGATCCGTACATTCAAAAATCCATCCATACATACATTTTCATACATACATCCATCCAACCATACATACACCCATACATACATCCATACATCCATACATCCATACATCCATACATTCATACATACAAACATCCATACATGCATCCATCTAAACATCCATCCATTCATACATCTGTACATCCTCACATCCATACATCCATAAATATTAGCATCCGTACTGCCATCCATCGATACATCCATCCATCCATACATTCTTACATATATACATCCATATATACATACATCCGTGCACCCGTCAATCCATACCGCATTCCACTCACACATCCGTCCATCCAAACATCCAAACGTCCATACATCCTCGCACCCACTCATCTATCAACCCAAACATCCAGCCATTCATATATCCATCCATCTATACATAAACCCATCCATAAATACATCCATCCAAACATCCACTCATCCAACCATACATCCATCCATTCCTTCATACATCCATAAATGCATACATCCATACATACGTCCATCCATACATCCATCCATCCATACATCCATCCATCCATACATACGTCCATACATCCACACATCCATATATCCATAAATTCATTAATCCGTACATCCATCCATCGATACATCCATCCATCCAAACATCCGTGCATATATCAATACCTACATCCACTCATCCATACATCCATACATACATACATCCATACATCCACACATCCGTACATCCATACATTCGTAAATCAATACATCCATACATCCACACATCCATACATCCACAAATCTGTCCGACCATACAACCATCCACCCATAAATACATCCATTCGTACATACATCCATACACCCATACAACCATACATGCACACATCCATACATATAAACACCCATTCATCCATACATCCTTCCATCCGTGCATCCATACCACAATCCATACATACATCCATCCGTACATCCATCCTCCCACACATCCATCCATCCATACATCCACCCATCCATACATCCATCGAACCATACATCCATCTATCCATACAAGCACCCATCCAACCTTCCATCGAGCCATTCATCTATCCATCCATCCATCCACCCATCCATTCATTCATACATCCACACATTCAAAAATCCAACCTTCCTTACATCCATCCAGGCACACATACACCCATACATACATCCATTCATCCATCCATCCGTATATTCGTCCAACCATAAATCCGTATATTCATACATCCATACATCCATAAATCCACCCATCCAAACATCCATTCATCCGTACATACATCCTTAAATGCGTCCATCAATCCATACATCCAACCATCCATACACCCATCGATCTATTCATCCATACAACAATCCATCCATCCATCCATTCATACATCCATTCATACATCAATACATAGACCGATACATACACATACACATTCGTCCATTTATACATCCATACACACGTCCTTCCATACATCCATCCATACATACATGCAAACATCCATACAAACATCCATACACACATCCCTTCATTCATCCATCCATCCATACAGCCATCCATCGATTCACCATTCCATTCATACAGCCGACCTTCCATACATCCATCCATCCATAAATCCACCCTCCCATACATCCGTAGATCCATTCATCCATCCATCCATTCATCCATCCAACAATCCATCCATCCATCCATACATACATACATACATCAATACATATATCCATCCAACCATACATCCATATATATATACATCCATACATCCACACACCCGTACATCCATTCAATCGTACATCAATACATACATACATCCATACATCCACACATCCATACATCCATACATTCATACATACATACATCCACACATCCATACATCCATTCCTCCATACAGCCGTACATCCGTCCAAACATACATCCATAAATTAATAAATCCATACATCCATAAATCCATCCATCCATACTTCCATCCAAGGTTAGGTCCATCCATCCATACATCCATTCACATATACATCGATACATCCATCCATCAATACACCCATACATCCATACATCCATACATCCACACAAATGTACATCCGAACATCCATACATCCGTACGTCCGTCTATCCATACCTCAATCCACCCATACAACCATCCTTCCGTACAGCCATCCTTCCATCCATCCACGCACCCATACATCTATCCACACAAACATATATCCATCCATAGATCTACACATCCATACATATATCCATCCATACATCCGTCCACCGATGCGTACATCCATCCATACATTCATACATACTATACATACATCCATACATACACCCACACATACATCCATCCATACATACATACATACACCCTCACACACATCCATACATACATCCATTCATACATCCATACATACATCCATACATGCATCCATACAAACAACCATGCATACATCCATAAATACATCTATACATATATCCATACATACATCCACCCATTCATCCATACATTCACCCATACATCCATACATTCATCCATCTATACACATATCCATCCATCGATGCATCCATACATCCACACATCCATTCATCCATAAATCCTACCATCCGTACTTCCAAC
>NW_016941667.1:0-2006 GCF_001483705.2 Eufriesea mexicana | reverse complement strand
CGGAACATACTAGAGCACACTAGAGGGCCGAAGCCCACCTAATAGCAGTGTACAGCACAAAAGACAAAGCTACCCTATCCTAATATATTCAACCTTAACAAAACCAAACGTAGCCAAACTCAACATAACGTGATGCGACCGCCATTGATGGCCTCCGTGGAGCCAAGCAAAGAATACTAGAGCACATAAGAGCGCAGGAATTCAACGAATGGCAGTGTGCAGCACAAAAGCCGCAGATACCCTAACCTAACCTGACTTAATCTAACCTAACCGAACGTAATGTAACTCAACATTACGTGACGAGACCAATATTATTGGCCTCTCCAGAGCCAAGCAGAGCATATTAGAGCGCATTCGAGCACGGAAATCTACCGAATATCTGTGAAATGCACATAAAGCAAAGTAGCCCACCCAAACCTAGCCAAACGTAACATATCTGTACGTAACATAACCCAACCTAACATGACGAGGGAACTATTGCTGGCCTCAGCAGAGACAAGAATATACTAGAGCACAGCACAGCGCATGAACCCACCGCAATGCATTGTATAGCATAAAAGTCAAACATATCCTGACCTAAGCCTTACAAAACCTAAACAATTAAAGCGTAGTGCAACACAACATAACGCGACAAGACCAATATTGATGGCATTCCCATAGCCAAAAGGAACATACTAGTTCACACTAGGGAGCAGAAATCCACCGAAAAGCAGTGTATAGCGCAAAAGTCAAAGCTATCGTATCCTAACATAACCAAACTTAACATAAGCATACGTAACGTGTCTGCAAATAACGCGCCGAGGCCTCTGATGCTGGCCACCTCAGGGCGAGGAGGAACACATTGGTGCACAGTGGAGATCAGACATCAACCGTATATCAGAGAACGTAGCAAAGGTCGAAGCTCTCCGATCCTACCCTGACAAAACGGGACGTAACCAAGCATAAACTAATCCTTCCTGTCATGCCGGGACCACTTTTTGTGACCTCCCCAGAGCCAAGTAGAACTTCTTAGTGAAGAGTAGAGCGCAGAAATCCATAGAATCGTAGTGCACAGTACAATAGTCTTTGTTACTATATCCGAGCATAAACATACGTAACAGAACCGAACGTTGCTTAACTCAACATAACCTGCGGAGACCATAACAGCTAGCCTCCGCAGGGCCAAGCAGAAAATACTAGAGCACAGTAGAGCGCCGTAGTCGGCCACATTGCAGTGTATAGCGGAAAAGTGGAAGATAAACTTATCCAATCTGTCCAACCCTAATCTAACCGAACGTAGCCTAACTCACCATAATGAGGCGAGGCTAGCATTGCTGGCGACCCTAGGTCGCGGCGGAGCTTATTATAGCAATGTAGAGCTCAGAAATCAAACCAATGGTGATGTACGGAACAAAAGACAAAGCTAACATATCCAAACCTAACCAATCGTGACACAACCATACGTATTCCGTTTAAACCTAACGTGCCGAGACCGCTAGTGTTGGCCACGCCGTAGCCAACCAGTACATGCTAGCACACAATAGAGCGCAACCTGACCCATACTAACGTAACCCAGCCGAACTTAGCATATCTAAGACTAACGTGCCGAGACAACATTTGGCGGTCTTCCCACGGCCAGGAAAAGCATACTAGAGCGCAGTAGAGAACAGAAATCCACCGAAGGGCAGTGTATAGCACAAAAGCCGAAGATTTCCTGTCGTAACCAATGCAAGCGCAGCACAACCAAACGTAGCCTAACTCAACATAACGTGCCGAGACAACTATTGATGATCTCTGTATAGTCAAGTAGAGCGTATTAAAGCAATGTAGATGGCAGTAATCCACCATATAGAAGTATATAGCACAAGATTCAAAGCTATCCCATACTAACCAAACCAAGCGTAACATAACCGAACGTAGCCTAACACAACCTATCGTGCCGAGGCCACCATTGCATGGCGCCACAGAGCCAAACAGAACATGCTAGAGCACTGACCAGCGTAACAACCGACTCCATTGCAGTGAAT
>NW_016941666.1:0-219 GCF_001483705.2 Eufriesea mexicana | reverse complement strand
AAAATTAAATTTTATTGACATTTTCGACTAATATCGTGGTGAGCTAACTTTACTGCATAAATAGGGAGGGTAGGTTCTACTGGCGTGCTATGGCCGTCGCAATGCAATAGAATCTGGCTGGAAAGTTCAATTTTATTCACATTTTCGGCTTATATCGTGGTGAGCTAGCTTTCCTGCATAAATAATGGGGAAATATACTGTTGGTGTGCTATAGGCATT
>NW_016941665.1:0-1165 GCF_001483705.2 Eufriesea mexicana | reverse complement strand
GGATGGATGGATGTATTGATGTATGTATGGATGTATGGATGGATGGATGATTTGTTGGATGGACGTATGGATGGGGAGATGTATGGATCGATGGACGTATGGATGGGATGATTTGTGGATGGATGATTGTATCGAAGGGGGGACGTATGAATGGATGGATGTGCGGATGGACGGACGTATGGATGTATGAATGTATGGATGGATGGATCTATGGTTGGATGGATACAAGGATTAGTGGATAAATGGATTTATGGATGGGTGGATGGATGGACGTATGTACGGATGTGTGTATAGATGTATGTGTGGATGTATCTGTATGGATGTATGGATGGATGGATGTATGATTGGATGGATGTATGGATGGATGGAGGTATGTATGTATGTATTGATATATATATGGATGAATGTAAGGTTGCATCGATTTATGGATGGATGGATATATGGATGTGTGGATGTATGAATGTATGGATGGATGTATGTGTGGATGTATAGATGTATGGTTCGATGGGTCTATGGATGGGTGCTTGTATGGATGGGTGGATGTATGGTTCGGTGGATGTATGGATGGGTGGATGTATGGACGTGTATCTGTATGGTTGTATGGATTGATGGATGTATGAGTGAATGGATGTATGAATGTATGGATGGATGGATGTAAGAATGTATGGATGTATGCAAGTATGGATGTATGGATGACTGGATGTATGGGTGAACGAATGCATGGATGTACGGATGAATGGGTGTATGGATGGATGGATGGTTGTATGTATGTATGGATGCACTATGTATGGATGTATATCTGTATGGATGTATGGATGTATGGATGAATGGACGTATGGATGTACGAATGTACGGATGTACGGTTGTATGGACGTATGGATGGACGGATGGATGTATGGATGTATGTATGTATTGATGTATCGAATGATGGACGTACGAATGGATGCATTTATGGAAGTATGGATGTGGGGATGTATGGATGAATGTATGTATGGATGGATCTATGAATGGATGGATGTATGGATGTATGTATGGATATATGTATGTATGTATGTATGGTTGTATGGGTGTACGGATGTATGGATTTATGGATGTATGGCCATATGGATGTACGAATGTACGGATGTACGGATGTATGGATTTATGGACGGACGGGTGGATGTAT
>NW_016941664.1:0-254 GCF_001483705.2 Eufriesea mexicana | reverse complement strand
ATACCACGCCAATAGAATCCTTCATCCTTATTTATGCAAGAAAGTTAGCTCACCACGATATTAATAAAAAATGTCAATAAAATTCAATTTTCCAGACAGATTCTTCTGCATTGCAATGCCTATAGCATACCAACAAATCTTTCCTCTTCATTCATGTAAGAAAGGGTGCTCAGCACGATATTAGTCGAAACTGTCAGTAAAATTGAATTTTCCAGCCAGATTCCTGAGCATTGCAATGGCTATAGCACGCCAAT
>NW_016941663.1:0-708 GCF_001483705.2 Eufriesea mexicana | reverse complement strand
AATGGTTATAGCTTGCCAACATAATCTTTCCTCCTTGTTTATGCAAGAAAGTTAGCTTACCAGTGTATTAGTCGAAAATGTCAATAATTGTGTATTAGTCGAAAATGTCAATAATATTGAATTTTCCGGCGAGATTCTACAGCATTGCAATGGCTACAGGACGCCAAAATTATATTTCCTCCATACTTATGCTAGGAAGCTAGCTCACCACGATATTAGCCGAAAATATGAATAAAATTGTACTTTCCAGCCCGATTAAGCAGCATGCAATGGCTATAGCACTCCGACCGGTTCTTTCATCCATACATATGCAAGGAAGCTAGCTCACCACGATATTAGTCGAAAATGTCAATAAAATTGAACTTTCCAGCCCGATTCTGCAGCATTGCAATTGCTATAGCAGGCCAAAAGGATCTTTCCTCCGTACTTATGCAAGGAAGTTGGCTCAACACGCTATTAGTCGAAAACGTCAATAAAATTGAACTTTCCAGCAAGATTCTATAGCATTGCGATGGTTATAGCTTGCCAATATAATCTTTCCTCCTTGTTTATGCAAGAAAGCTAGCTCACCAGTGTGTTAGTTGAAAATGACAATAAAATTGAGTTTTCCGGCCAGATTCAACAGCATTGCAATGGCTGTAGCACGCCAAAAGGATCTTTCCTTCATACTTATGCTGGGAAGCTAGCCCACCACGATATCAGCCGAAA
>NW_016941662.1:0-1030 GCF_001483705.2 Eufriesea mexicana | reverse complement strand
TAGGCTACGCCTGGTTATGTTACGTTTGTTCAGGTTAGGAGAGGGAAACATTGACTTTCAGGCCATATACAGCTATTCGGATGACCTCTGCGTTCCACTCTTGTCTGATATATTCAGTTTGGCTCTGGGAAAGAAGCAATAGTGGTCTCGGCACCTTATGCTGTGTCAGGCTACATTTGTTCGGGTTAGGTTACGTCAGGCTACATAAAGTTTTCTTTGACTTATTTGACTTCTGTGCTATACAATTCAACGCCGCGGACTTCTGTGATCTACTGCGCTCTAGTATATTCTACTTAGCTCTGGGGAGTACAGCAACAGTGGTGTAGGTAGGTTAAGTGTGGTTAGGTTACGTTTGGTTACGCTATGCTTGGCTAGGTTATGCAAGGTCTGCTTTGACTTTTGCGCTATACACTGCTATTCGATGGATTTCTGCTCTCTACTGTGCTCCAGTATGTTCTGCTTGGCACTGGAGAGGACAGAAGTAGTGGTCTAGTCTCGTCAAGTTTAGTGAGTCCACGTATGGCTAGCTTCGGTTAAGTCAGGTTAGGTTAGGATACATTTGTCTGTTGTGCTATACGCTTATATTTGGCGGCCATCTGCTCTCTATTGTGCTCTAGTATATGGGGACTCCAGCAATAGTGGTCTCGGTACGTTGGGATAAATTAGGATACGTTTGATTATATTACGTTTGGACACGTTTGGATGGAATAGCTTTGACTTTTGTGCTAATCACTGCTGTTCGGTGGATTTCGGCGCTCTACTCTGCTCTAATATTTCCAGCCTGGGTCTGGGAGAGGCAGCAATTGTAGTCTCGGCACGTTAGGATTATTTAGGCAACGTTTGGTTAGGTTACGTTGGTTTGGATTAGGCTTGCATAGCTATTTCCTTCGTGGAATACACTGTTATTCGGTGGACTTCTGCGCTCTACTGTGCTATAGTTTTCTCTGCTTCGTTCTGGGATGGCAGCAGCAGTGGTCTCGGCTCGTCAGGTTCAGTTAGGTTCCAATTGGTTAGGATAGGTTAGACTGGG
>NW_016941661.1:0-571 GCF_001483705.2 Eufriesea mexicana | reverse complement strand
ACACGATAGCGGAGAGTAGAACGCAGAAATCCATACAATCGCTGGGTATATCAGAAAAGTCGAAGCTACCCAATGCTAACCCTAACGAACAGAACATAACCAAAGATAGCCTAACCCAAGCTAACGTGCCGAGACCGCAGTTCCTGCCCTTCCATGAGTCATGCAGGACATGTTAGAGCAGAGTAGAGTGCAGAAGTCCGCCGAATTGCAGTGCACAGCGCAAAGGTTCGAGCTACACTGACCAAACATTCCCGAACCCAACCTAACCGAACGTAACCGGAACCAACATGACGTGCCGCGACCACTACTGCTGGCCTCCCCAGAATCAAGCGGAACACATTAGTGGAGAGTAGAGCGCAGAATCCATAGAACCGCAGTGTACACCAGATGAGTGAAGGCTACGCAAACCTAACGCAAACCAACGGAACATAGGCAAACATTGCGTAAGTCAACCTATCGGGCGGAGAACGCTATTGCTGCCCTCCCCAAAGCCAAACGGGGCGTACTAGAGCACTGTAGAGCGCAGGAGTCCACCGAATAGCCGTGTACAGCACACAAGTTAATGCTGTCT
>NW_016941660.1:0-493 GCF_001483705.2 Eufriesea mexicana | reverse complement strand
TCTCCCATATTACGTCCTGCTTGGCTCTGTGGAGGCCAGCAATAGAGGTCGTGACAAGTTAGGATGAGAGACTTACGTTCTGGATAGGATGGATTAGGCTTAGTTTGGTTAGTATAGCTTTTACTATCGAGCGATACTCAGTTATTTGGAGGTTTCCTTCCCTCTACTGTGCCCTACTCTAATCTTCTTGGCATAGGGGAGGCCAACAATAGTGATCCAGGGACGTTAGGTAGAGTTAGGTTACGTCTGGCTAGGCATGGTTCGTCCGTGGTAGGTTAGGGTAGCTTTGCCATCCTGCCGTACATCGCCATTCTATGGACTACTGCGCTCCACACTCCTCTGATATGTTCTACTTGACTCTGGGAGTGCCAGCAATTGTGGTTTCGGCACGTTAGGTTGAGAGAGGTAACGTCCGGTTATGTCACATTTCTTCAGGTTTGGATAGGATACCCCTGACTTATATGCTATACACGAATAGTGTATTCGGTGTACT
>NW_016941659.1:0-730 GCF_001483705.2 Eufriesea mexicana | reverse complement strand
ATTTTTGGAAGAAAGTTATCTCACCATGATATGAGTAAAATATGTCAATAAAATTGAACTTTCAATCCAGATTCTGTAGCATTGCAATGCCTATAGCAGGCCAATAGAATCTTTCCTCCTTATTTATGCAAGAAAGTTATCTCACCATGATATGAGTAAAATATGTCAATAAAATTGAACTTTCAATCCAGATTCTGTAGCATTGCAATGCCTATAGCAGGCCAATAGAATCTTTCCTCCTTATTTATGCAAGAAAGTTATCTCACCACGATATTACTCGAATATGTCTATAAAATTGAATTTTCCGGACAGATTCTACAGCATTGCAATGGCTATAGTACGCCAAAAGGATTTTTCCTCCTTACTTATGCAAGGAAGTTGGCTCACTACGCAATTAGTCAAAATTCTCAATAAAATTGAATTTTCCAGCTAGATTCTATATCATTGCAATGCCTATAGCACACCAACATAATATTTCCCCCTGATTTATGGAGGAAAGCTAGCTCACACCGATTATAGTCGAAAATGTTAAGAGAATTGAATTTTCCTGCCAGATTCTACAGCATTGCAATGGCTATAGTACGTCAAAAGGATCTTTCCTGCATACTTATGCAAGGAAGCTAGATCACCACGATAATAGTCGAAAATGTCAATAAAATTGATTTTCTCAACCAGATTCTTTGGCATTCCAATGGCAATAGCACGCCAATGGAATCTATCCGCCTTATTT
>NW_016941658.1:0-609 GCF_001483705.2 Eufriesea mexicana | reverse complement strand
GTTTGGATTGGTCTGGTACGCATAGCTTCGACTACTGCTCTCAACTCTGCTATTCTATGGACTTCTGCAATCTACTGCACTCTATCTTACTCTGTTTGTCCCTGCGACGGCAACAATAGTGGTCGCGGCACGTTAGGTTGCGATGTGTTACGCTTGGTTAGGTTAGGTTAGGTAAAGTTTGCATGGGATTGCTTTGACTCTTGTGCTGCACACTTCCCTTCGGTCGATATCTGCGCCCTGCGCTGCTTTACTATCATCCGCTTGTCTCTGGGGAGGTCTGCAATGGTGGTCTAGGTACGTTATGTTGAGCTGCATTACGTTCGGTTAGCTTTGGTTAGGTCAGATTATTAAAGGATGGCTTTAACTTTTGCGGTTTACACTGCTATTCGGTGGATTTCTAAGCTCTACATTTCTCGACTATACTCTGCTCGCCTAGGGGTTGGGCAGTATGGGTGGCCTCGGCACGTTATGTTGAGTTAGGCTACGCTAGGTTAGGCTATATTTTTTGGGTTACGCGCGGATTGCTTTGACTTTCGTTGTATAAACTGTTTTTAGGTGCACTTCTGCGCTCTGCTGTGCTCTAATATGTCCTCCTTGTCTCTGGGGCGG
>NW_016941657.1:0-719 GCF_001483705.2 Eufriesea mexicana | reverse complement strand
ATAACATGCGGCCACTACCTCTGCCGGCATCCCAGGAGCCAAGCAGAATATAGTAGAGCACTGTAGATCACAGAAGTCCACCGAAAGCTGTGTGTAGCACGAAACGCAATGTCATAGTGTTCAAACTTAGCCAAACCTAACCCAACCAAGTGTATCCTTTTGACCGCTATTGATGGTCTCTCAGGGGCAGAATGTAGCAGAGCAGTGTCAAGATCAGCAAACCTCGGAAAAGCAGTGCATAGTTCGAAAGTCAGAAACAACCTGACCGTGCTAGGCAAAACCAAAGGTAACCAAACGTACCATAGCACAGCTTAACGCGCCGAGACAGCTATTGCCGGCCCCGCGTGGGCCAAGCGGAAGATATAGGAGCACAGCAGGGCGCAGATATCCGCGTATAGCAGTGTACAGCACGACGTCTAAACTAACCAATGCTAACCCTACCAAACGTACAATAACCAAACGCAGCCAAACATAACCTAACGTGCCGAGATCAACATTGCTGGCCTCCCAACTCCAGGCAGAATATACTGCATCACAGCAGAGCGCAGAAATCCACCGCTCTGCAATGTATAGCACATATGCCGAAGATATCCTAACCAAACCTGCCACAACCTAATCTATCCAAACGTAGCGTAGCTCATCATAACTTCACGTGGCCACTTATTCTGGCCTCGCCAGCGCCAGCACAAAGATGTAGAGCACAGTACATCACAGTAATC
>NW_016941656.1:0-634 GCF_001483705.2 Eufriesea mexicana | reverse complement strand
GTGCTCTGCTGTGCTCTGGTATATTCTGCTTGGCTCTCGGGACCCCGGCGATAGTGGTCTCGGGGCGTGTGTTTGAGCTAGGGTACGTTTGCTTAGGTTAGGTTTGGACGGGTTGGGTTAGGGTATCTTCAACATTTGTGCTATTCACTGCAATGCGGTGCATTTCTGCGCACCTAGTATACTCTGCTTGGCGCAGGGCAGGCCGGCAATAATGGTCTCGACGTCTAAGCGTGAGTAATGCTACGTTTGTTTAAGTTACGTTTGGTGCTGTTAGAATAGGGTAGATTAGATTTTTGTGCTATACATTGCAATGCGCTGGATCTCTGCGCAATACTGTGCTCTAGTATACTCTGCTTGTATCTGTGGCCGCAGGGAATAGTTCTCCCATCCTGTTTGGTTTCGTTAGGTTGCGTTTTGGTGTATTACGTTTGGCTAGGTTAGGATAAGCTACCTTGATATTTGTACTATACACTGCTATTCGTAGTATTTCTGCGCTCTAATGTGATCTAATATGCTCTGCTTGGCTCTGCGGTGTCCAGTAACAGTGATCTCGTCTCGCTAGGTTGCGTTAGGTTATGTACCGTTGTGTTCGATTTGGAAGGTTTAGTTAGGGTTTCTCTTACTTTTGTGATAT
>NW_016941655.1:0-910 GCF_001483705.2 Eufriesea mexicana | reverse complement strand
AAAGTGCTCTAATATGCTCTGCCTGGATATGGGCTGGCCAGCAATAGCGCTGTCGGCAGGTATAGCTGATAACTTTGTGCTTGGCTATGTCACGCTTGGTTAGGTTAGGACAGGATAGCTTTGAAATTTGTGCTATACACCGCTATTCGGTCGATACATGTGCTCCGTGTTTCTCTACTAGCATCCACTTGTCTCTGTGGAGGCTAGAAGTAATGGCCGTGCCACGTTTGGCTGAGGTACGTTACGTTAAGATTGGTATGGCTTGGTTAGGTTTGGATAGGGTAGCTTTGACTTTTGTGCCGAACACTCCTATTCGGTGGATTTCTGTGCTCTACTGTTCTCTAATATTATCTGCTTGGCGCTGGGGAGTGCAGCAATAGTTGCCCCGGCGAGTTAGATTGAGTCATGCTGCATTTGGCTGGGCTTCGTTTCGATATGTCAGGACATGATAGCTATGTCCTTTATTCTGTACACAGCTATTCGGTGGATTTCTGCGATCTACTGTGGTCTAATATTCCCCGCTTTGCTCTGGGAGTTTGAGAAATAGTGGCAGCGGAGCGTCAGTATGTGCTACGTTATGTTTGGTTAGGTTAGGTTTGTTTGTGCTAGGTTAGGATATCTCTGACTTCCGTGATATAGACTGCCATTCCATGGACCACAGCGCTATACTCTCCCCCAATATTCCCTGCTTGGCGATAGGGCGTCGAGCAATATTTGGATAGGCACGTTAGATTTGAATTGCGTACGTTTGGTTTTGTTAAGTTAAGGAATGCTATGTTAGGATAACTTTTACTTACCTGCATTACTCTTCAATGCGCCCGATTTCTGCGCTCTAATGCGCTCTAGCATATTCTGCATGTCTCTGGGGATCTCAGTAGCAGTGGTGTAGGCGCGATTGGTTGGGTTACGT
>NW_016941654.1:0-5940 GCF_001483705.2 Eufriesea mexicana | reverse complement strand
GGATTATACTTGGATTGCTTCGACCTATCTGCTATACACGGTGATTATATGGATTTCTGCGTTTCACTTTCCACTAATGTGTTCCGCTTGGCTCTGGGTAAGCCAGCAATAGTGGTTGCGGCACGGTAGGTTGATTAATTATATGTTTGGTTATGTTACGTTTGGGTACGTCACGAGAGGATATCTTTGACATAAGTGCCGTAGTCTGCTATTAGGTGGATATCTGCTCCCTGCTGTACTTTAATATTTCAGTTTGCCTGGTGGAAGGCCTGCAAGAGCGGTCTCGGCGCGTTATGTCAAATCAGGTCACGTTCGGTCAGGCTGGGTTAGGCTAAGTTTGTTCAGGATAGCACCAACCTTACTGCTGTACACTGCTATTTGGTTGACTTCGGCGCTCCACTGCGCTCTGCTATGTCCTGCTTGTCGCTGTGGAGGCCAGTACGTGTGGACGCGGCATGATAGCGTAAGCTAGGATACGTTTGTTTGTCTTATGATTCTTTAGGTTAGGAGAGGATAGCTAGGACTTTAGTGCCATGGTCTGCTATTTGGTGGATTTCTGCGCCCTGGAGTGCTCTAATGTTTTCAGCTCGGCTCTGGCAAGGACAGCAATAGTGGTCTCGGCACGTTATGATCAGTCAGGTTACGTTCGGTTAGGTTGGGTCAGGCTAAGTTTGGCAGGGATAGTTTTAACTTTTGTGCTGTATGCTGCTGTTCGGTGGATTTCTGCTCTCTACTGTGCTCTAGTATGTCCTGCTTGGCTACGGGGAGGGTAACAATAGCGGTGACGGCACGTTAGGCTGAGTTAGGCTATGTTTGCTTATGTTGTGTTGGTTTGGATTAAGTTTGGATAACTCTGACCTTTCGGATATAAACTGCGATTATATGGCTCCCTGCGTTCTACTCTCCACTAATGCATTCCTCTTGACCCTGATGTGACCAGCAATAGAGGTCGCTGCACATTAGGATTAGATAGGTTGCCCTTTGTCATGCTACGATTTGTTAGGTTAGAAGAAGCTAGCTTCGGCTTTAGCGCTATAGTCTGCTCTTAGCTGGATTTCTGCGCCCTGCGGTGCTCTAATATTTTCAGCTTGGCTCTGGCAATGCTAGCAATATTGTTCCCGGGACGTTACGATGAGTCAGGTTACTTTCGGCTACGTCGGGTTAGGCTATGTTTGGTTACGATAGATATAACTTTCGTGCTTTACACTCCTATTCGAAGGATAACTGCGCTCTACTGTGCTCTGGTACGTCCTGCCTTGTTCTGGGCAGGGCAGTAATATCGTTGTTGGCACGTTGGTGTAAGTTAGGCTATATTTGGCTATGTCCTGTTGGTTTGGATTGTGTTCGGACAGTTATGACTTTTCCGATACACACAGCGATTCTGTGGATTTCTGCATTCTACTCGCCACTAATGTCTTCTGTTTGGCTCCTGGGAGGCCAGCAATAGTGTCAGCGGCACGGCAGGTTGAGTTACGTTACGTTCGTTTGAGTCTCGATTGGATAGGTTAGGAGCGGATGCTTTAGACTTTAGTGCTAGAGCATGCCATTAGGTGGCCCTCTGTGCCCTGCAGTGAACTAATACTTTCAGCTTCGCTCTGTGAAGACCAGCAATCCTGGTCTCGGCACGTTACGCTTAGTCAGATTACGTTCAGTTAGGTTGCGTTAGGGCATGTTACCTAACCTATCCTAACCTAACCTAACCTAACTTAACCTAACCTAACCTAATCTAACATAACTTAACCTAAAATAACCGAACCTAACCTAAGCTAACCTAACCAATCCTAACCTAACAAAACGTAGCCTGAATCAAAGTATCATGCCGATACCGCCATTGTTCGCCCTCCCAGAGACAAGCTGAGCATATTGGAGCACACTGGAGCGCAGAGATACATCGTACAACAGTGTATAACGCAAAAGTCAATGCCATCCTAACCAAACGTGTCCTACCATATCCAAATCAAGCGTAACCTAGCAAAGCAAGGCGTGCAACGCCTACTACAGTTGGCCTCCCGAGAGACAAGCAGAGGCTAGCAGAGCAATTCAGAACGCAGGTATCGGCCGAAAGCTGTGTATACCGCAAAAGTCGAAGGAATCCTTACCAAACCTAACGTAACATAACCAAGCCAAACGTATCATAAATAATCGTAACGCGCCGACACATCTATTTATGGCATCCCCAGAGCCAAGCAGATCATATTACAGCACATTGGAGCGCAGATATCCGCCGAATAGCAGTGTACAGGGCAAAAGTCAAATGTATCTTTTTCTAACCTAACCAAACGTAACATAACCAAACGTAACCTAACTCAAAATATGGTGCAACTGACACGATTTCTGGCCTCCCCAGAGCAAGGCGGCGAATATTAAATCATAGTAGAGCGCAGAAATCCACCGGATAGGCGTGTATAGCACAATAGTCAAAGCTGTTCTAGCCTAATGTAATCAAACATAGCATAACCAAACGTAACATGACCCAACTTAACGTGCCTAGACCATTATTTCTGATCACCCCAGAGCAAAGCAAAACAAAGTAGAGCAGAGTGGAGCGCAGAAATACATCGTATGGAAGTGTGCAGCACAATAGTGAAGGCCACAGTCTCCTAACCTAAAAAATCTAAAAACAACCAAACGTAACATAACTCAAAATAACGTGCCGAGACCAACATTGCTGGTTTCCGCAGAGCCAGGCAGAACATATTACAGCACAGTAGATAGTAGGAGTCCACCGAAAAGCAGTGTACAGCACAAAAGCCGATGCTATCGTATCGTAACCTAACCAAACGTAAAATAACAATACGTAGTTTAACTCAACATAACGTGCAGAGACCACTACTGCTACCAGCTCCCACAGCCCAGAGACAAGCGGAAATACCGCAGCACAGTAGAGCGCAGTTATACAGCGAATAGCAGTGCGTGGCACAAAGGTAGAGGCTGCTTTAGCCAAATTCAGCCTAACCCAGCCTAACCGAACGTAATCCAACGCAACATAATTTGCCGAGACCACTATTCCTGACATTCCCAGTGGCAAGCTGAACTTACTAGAGCACTGTAGAGCGCTGAGATCCACAGTATAGTGGTATATAGAACAAAAGTCATAGCTATCACCTCCAAACAATGCCGATCGTGTCATAACCGAGCGTAACCTAACGCAACGTAATGTGCTGCGACCACGATTGCTGGCCTCCACAGAGCCAAACGGAACATATATGTTGATAGTAGGACGCAGAAATCCATGGAATCGCGGTGTATATCAGAAAAGTCTGAGCTGCACAAACCTAAGCCAAATCAACAAAGCCTAACCAAGCGTAGCCTAACTCAACGTAACGTGCTGCGACCATTTTTGCTGGACTCCCCTAGGCCAAGTAGAATATACTTGAGAAGACCAGATCGCAGGAACCAGCCGAATAGCATTGTATAGCGCAAACGTCAAAGCCATCCTGGCCAAACCTAGCCTACCCAACCACACCAAACGTAACCTCACAAAGCTGAACGTGACACGCCCAACGTTGCTGGCTTCCCAGAGGCAAGCAGAGTCTAGGACAGCACTGCAGAGAGCAGATATCGTCCAAATAGCAGTGTGGACCATAAAAGTCAACGCTACCCTAACCAAACCTAGCCTAACCTAGCCAAACCAAACGTAACGCACACCAGACTAACGCGCCGAGGCCTGGACCATAAAAGTCAACGCTACTCTAACCAAACCTAGCCTAACCTAGCCAAACCAAACGTAACGCACACCAGCCTAACGCGCCGAGACTACTATTGCTGGCTTTCCCACAGCCAAGCAGAACGTATTGGAGCACACCAGAGCGCAGAGATCACCCGCACAGCAGTATATAGATCAAAAATCGGAGCTATACTGTCACAACCGAACCAGTCGTGACATAACCAAACGTAGCATGACACAACATACCGCGCCTGGACCACTACTGCTGGCCTACCCTGAGACGAGCAGGGTTTAGTATAGCCAAGGAGAACGCAGGATGCCACCAAATAGCTATATGTTGCGCGAAAGTAATGGACATACTAACCTAAGCATACATAACCTAAACTAACCAAACGTAGGATAACTAAACATAGCGAGCCGAGACCTCTGTCGCTGGCCTTCCCGTAGCCATGCAGAACCTATTAGAGCACAGTAGAGCGCAGCAACTCTTCGAATAGCAGTGTATGCCGCAAGAGTCAAGGCTATCCTTACCAAACCTGACATGCCCAAGCCAAGCCGAACGTAACCTAACTCACCCTAACGTGCAGAGGCCACCATGACTGGCCTCCTCAGTGCCAAGCAGAATCGACTAGAGCACAGTTGATCACAGAAATCCGCGGCGTTGCCCAGCAAATCACAGAAATATGGACATCGAAACCTAACCTGGCCTAACCTAAATCATCCTAACGTAGCCTAACGCAGCATAGGGTGCTGGGACCACCTTTGCAATCTTCCCCAGATCCAAGCTGAACATATCAAATCATAGTGCAGCGCAGGAATACACCGAATAGCAGTGCACAACACAAAAGTCATAGCCATCCTATCCCAACCTAGCCAAACCTAACATAACCAAACGCATCATAGCCCGAACTAACGTGCCTAGAACACAATTGCAGACCTCCACGAAGCCAGTCAGAGTATACCAGAACACAGCAGAACGCAGAAATGCGCCGCACTGCAGTGTAAAGCATAAAAGTCAAAGATATGCTATCCAAACCAGACCCAAGCGAACATAACCAAACGTAGCCTAACACAATATAGCGTGCGGAAACCACACTTGCTGTCTTTCCCTGAGCCAAGCTGAACATATTGAACCACAGTAGAGTGCAGAAACACGTGCAACTGCCATGCATATTTCAAAATTCGGAGCTGTCCTCTCATAACCTAACCAATCGCCACGTACCCGAACGTAACCTAACTCAAACTAACGGGCAGCGATCACTATTGCTCGCCACCCCAATATCAAGCAGAGTGTAACAGATCACTATGGAGCCGAGAAGTCCACCCGATTACAGTCTACGCCAAGAAAGTCAAAGCTTTCCAAACCAAACCCGAAAGCACATAACCTAGTCAAATGTAACCTAATAGGGCCTAATGCACCGCGTTCACAACTTCTGGCCTCGCCATAGCAAAGCAGAGTATACTAGATCACAGTAGAGAACAGAAATCCGCCGAATAGCAGCTTACAGAGCAAAAGTCAAAGTTATACTAGCCTAACCGAACCAAACATAACATAACCAAACGTAATCCAACTAAACCTAACGTGCCTAGACCACTAATGCTGACATCTGCAGAGCCATCAAGAATATACCAGAGCACAGTGGAGCGCAGAAGTCCGCCGTGTTGTAGTGTAAAGCACAGAAGTCGATGGTAGCCTAACCTAACCTGACCTAACCTTACCTGCCCAAACGTAGCCTATCTCTACATTATGTGCCGGTACCAGTATTTATGGCTTCCCCAGAGCCAAGCGGAATGTGGTAGAGCACAGTAGGGCTCAGAAATCAACCCAATAACAGAGTATAACCGAAAAGTGAGAGCTATAATATACAAACATAACCTATAGTAGTATACGAAAGAATAACTTTACACAACCTATGGAGACGCGACTGCAATTGCTGAAGTTCACAAAGGCGAGCAGAGCATGGTAGAGCGTTGGAATCCAATGGATAACAGTGCATTCCACGATAGTCGGAGCTATGCAAACCTAACCCAAACTAATGTAACTTAACCTAACGTAGCCTAAATAAACCTGACGCGGCGGGACCACTATTGCTGGCATCCTCAGAGCCAAGCAGAGCATATTAGAGCGCAGTGGAGCGCAGAAATCGGCCACAGAGCAGTGTATAGCACAAAAGTTGAAGATACCCTCCCGTAACCGAACCTAACCTCAGGCGACCGAACGTAACATACCTCAAACTTTCGTCCCACGACAACTATTGCTGGCATGCCCGGAG
>NW_016941653.1:0-581 GCF_001483705.2 Eufriesea mexicana | reverse complement strand
AAAGATAGCTCACCACGATATTACTCGAAAATGTCAATAAAATTGAACTTTCTAGACAGGTTCCACAGCATTGCAATGGCTATAGCACGCCAAGAGCACCTTTCCTGCTTATGAGCACCTTTCCTGCTTACTTACGCGAGGAAGTTGGCTCACCACGATGTTAGTCGAATATGTCAAGGAATTTGGACTTTCAAGCCAAATTCTACTGAATTGCAATGGCTAAGCCACTCAAAAAGCGTCTTTCCTCCTTACTTACGCAAGGAAGTTAGCTCACCACGATATCAGACGAAAATGTCAATAAAATTGAATTTCCCTTCAGGTTCTATAGTTTTTCAATGACTAGAGCACGCCAACAGAATGTTTCCACCTTACTTACGCTAGGAAGTTAGCTCACCACGATGTTAATCGAAAATGTCAATAAAATTGAACTTTCTAGACACGTTCTACAGCATTGCAATGTCTATAGTACGCCAAGAGCAACTTTCCTGCTTACTTACGCGAGGAAGGTAGCTCACCACGATATTTGTCGAATATGGCAACAAACTTGGACTTTCGAGCCATATTCTACTGAATTGCAATGG
>NW_016941652.1:0-302 GCF_001483705.2 Eufriesea mexicana | reverse complement strand
TGTATGGATGGATGTATGGATGTATGTATGTATGGATGTATATATGTATGGGTGTATGGAATGCAGCATGTATGGATGGATGGAGGTATGGTGGATGAATTTGTGGATGTAAGGATGTATGGATGTATGGATGTATGGATGGATGAATGGATGTATGTATGGATGGATGTATGTATGGATGTATGTATGGTTGTATGGATGTATGGATGGGTGGATATATGGATGTGTGGATGTATGAATGTATGGATGGATGGAAGTATGGATGTATAGATGTATGGATCGATGGGTTTATGGATGGGTGC
>NW_016941651.1:400-620 GCF_001483705.2 Eufriesea mexicana | reverse complement strand
GACCTGACCTGACCTGACCTGACCAGTCCTGGCCTGACCTGGCCTACCCTTACCAGACCTGACCTGACCTGACCTGTCCTGACTTTAACCGGAATTACCAGACCTGACCTATCCTGACTGACCTGACCTGACCTGACTGACCTGACCTAACCAGGCCTGACCGGTCATGATCTGACCTGGCCTGACCTGACCTGACATGACCTGATCTAACTTGACCTGA
>NW_016941651.1:0-252 GCF_001483705.2 Eufriesea mexicana | reverse complement strand
GGCCTGACCAGACGTGACCTGACCTGACCTGACATGACCTGATCTAACTTGACCTGACCTTGCCGGACCTGTCCTGACCTGAAGTGACATGAACTGACATCATCTGACCTAACCTGACCTCACATGACCTGTCCTGACTTGATTTGACCTGACCTGACATGACCTGACCTATCTTGACCTGACAAGACATGACCTGACCTGACCTGACCTGACCAGACATGATCTGGCCTGGCCTGACCTTACCAGACCTGA
>NW_016941650.1:0-251 GCF_001483705.2 Eufriesea mexicana | reverse complement strand
ACGCTAACCCAGCCTATCCGAACCTACCGTGACTCAATGTAACGTGCAGAGACCACCATTGCTCTCCTTCCCAGAGCCAGGTTGAAAATATTAGAGTATTCTAGGGCGCAGAGATCCACATAATAGCAGGCTCTAGCGCTAAAGTCAAACCTATCCTCTCCAAACTAAACCAATCGTAACACAACCGAACGTAACCTAACTGAACCTAACGCACCCCGACCGCTGCAGCTCGCCTCCTCAGATCCAAGCAG
>NW_016941649.1:0-532 GCF_001483705.2 Eufriesea mexicana | reverse complement strand
AGCTCAAAAGTCAAACATATCCCGACCTAACTTGGCCAAACCAAATAAATCCAAACGTAGTGTCACACGACACAAAGTGAGGAGATCAATATTGCTGGCTTCTAGAGCTAAGCAGGACATACTATAGCACATTAGAGCGCAGAAATCCACCGAATAGCAGTGAATAGCACAGATGTCGATGCATTCTATTCTAACATAGCCAAACGTAACACAAACGAACGTAGCCTAACTCAACCTAACAAGGCCAGTAGGCCAGCCCACTGTTGCTGTCCTACACAGAGAGAAGCAGTATGTACTGGAGCACAGTAGAGCACAGAAACGCACCGCATTGCACCGAATAGAACAAAGGCCGTAAATATTCCAACCTAACCTATTCGAACCTAACCTACTAGAACGTAGTATAACTCAATTTGACGTGCCGCGAATTCTGCTACGGGACTGGCCGGAGCCGAGCAGAATATGGTAGACAACAGCAGATCACAGAAATCCACCAAATAGCAGTGTGTGTCCATAAAACCAAAGATATCCAAAC
>NW_016941648.1:0-447 GCF_001483705.2 Eufriesea mexicana | reverse complement strand
ACCTTCCCTACAATTGAAATTATCCGATTTTGTAATTACACGTTGTTCACCAATCTTGTTTGCCGTTTTCTAAATATCGCAGCTCTTTCATTACATATTGATAGAAACCCTAAGACCATAGTGTGATTCCCGTTAAGGAAGAATTCACTTTATGCAGATATAAAAATGAAATCCGATTCAAAAAGCCTAATTTCGGAATTGGAAACCAAAAAATTCTATTACGCAGCACAATCTGACAGCCACGGACACTTTCGATACTATATTTCGAAAACGCAAAATCGAAACCGAAAAAAGATATCCAATCCCTTTAAGGAAAAAATCACTCTACGCGAATCAGTGGAAAAATCCGATTCAAAAAGCCTAATTTAAGAACTAGAAGCCAAAAAAGTAAATTGCGCAGCACGATCTGACAGCAACTGACACTTCCGGCACTATTTCTGGAGAACG
>NW_016941647.1:0-1111 GCF_001483705.2 Eufriesea mexicana | reverse complement strand
ATGTATGTATGTATGGATGGATGTATGGATGTATGGATGTATGGATGTATGGATGTATGGGTGAACGGATGTATGTATGGATGGATTTATGGGTGGATGAATGTATGGATTGATGGCCGTATGGATGGATGGATATATGGGTGGATTGTGGTTTGGATGGACGGATGTACGGATGAATGGATGCATGGATCTATAATTGTATGCATGTGTGGATGGCTGGATGTATGAGTGGATGGTTGTATGGGTGGATGGATGTATGGATGTATGTATGGATGTATGGAAGGATATTTGTATGGTTGTATGTATGTATGGATGGATGGATTTATGGACGTGTGGATGTATGAACGTGTGGATGGATGGATGTATGGATGGATAGATGTATGGATCGATGGATGTATGGATGGGTGCTAGTACGGATGAATGGATCTATGGTTCTATGTATGTATGGATGGAGGGACGTATGGATGGATGGATGTATGGAAATGTGGATGTGTGGATGGATGTATGTATGGATGAGCGGTTGTATGGATGGATGGATGTATGGATGGATTGAGGCATGGATGGGCGGATGTACGTATGTATGAATCTATGGATGTATATTTGTATGTATGTATGGATATATGGATGTATGGGGGTGTGGATGGATGGATGTATGGATGGATGTATGTGTGGATGGCAGAATATATGGATGGATGGATGTATTGATGTACAGGTGTATGGATGCATGAATGTATGATTGCATGGATGTATGTATGTATGGATGGATGGATGGATGGATGTATCGAATGATAGACGAACGAATGGAAGGATTTATGGATGTATGGCTGTGTGGATGTATGGATGTGTTGATGAATGGATGTATGGGCGGATAGATGTATGTATCGAAGGATGTGTGGATGGGTGGTTGTATGGCAGGATGGATGTATGGATGGATGGATGTATTGATATGTGTATGTATGTATGCATGGATGGATGGATGGATTGATATGTGTATGTATGTATGTATGGATGGATGGATGGATTGATGGATGGATGGGTTGGTGGATGGATGGATTGGTGGATGGATGAATGGATGGATAGATGTATGGATCGGTGGACGTATGGCTGGGTG
>NW_016941646.1:0-521 GCF_001483705.2 Eufriesea mexicana | reverse complement strand
TAAGGAGGAAGAATTCTATTGGTCTACTATAGCCATTGCAATGCTGTAGAATCTGTCTGGAAAGTACAATTTTAATATTTTCGACTAATATCGTGGTGAGCTGATTTTCTTGCATAAATAAGGAGGAAAGATTCCAGTGGCGTGCTGTAGCCATTGCAATGCTTTCGAGCCAGGCAGGAAAATACAATTTTATTGACATTTTCGACTAATATCGTGGTGAAGTAACTATCTTGGATAAATAAGGTGGACAGATACTATTGGCATGCTACAGCCATTGCAATGCTATAGAAACAGGCTGGAAAATTCAATTTTATTGGCATTTTCGTCTACTATCGTGGTGAGCTGACTTTCCTCCATATTTAGAAGGAAAGATTCTATTGGCGTGCTATAGCCATTTTAATGCTATAAAATCTGGATGGTAAATTCAACTTTATTGACATTTTCGGCTAATATCGTGATGAGCTAACTTTCTTGCTTAGATGAGGAGGAAGGATTCTATTGACGTGCTATAGACATTGCAA
>NW_016941645.1:0-575 GCF_001483705.2 Eufriesea mexicana | reverse complement strand
CTAACCTAACCTAACCTAACCTAACCTAACCTAACTTAACCTAACCTAACATAACCTAACATGGATTGACCTGACCTGACCAAACCTAACTTAACATGACCTGGCCAAACCGGGCGTAACGTGACCTCACCTTACCTAAGCTAACCTAACCTAACCCGACCTAACCTAACCCATTACCTAACATGACCTGGCCTAACCGGGCGTAACGTGACCTCACCTAACCTAACCTAACCTAACCTAACCTAACCTAATCTCGCAAAACCTAACGTAACCTACCTAACCAAACATTATCTAGGCGAACCTATCCTAACTTAACCTAACCTATCATCACCTAATCTAACCTAACCTAACCTAACCCAAACCAAATCAACCGAATCCAACCAACCCCAACGTAACATAACCTAACCTAACCTCACAAAACGTAACCTGTCCTACTTAACCAAACTTTAACTATCCGAACCTCACCTAACGTAACGTAACCCAACCAAACCTAACCTAACCTAAATTAACGTAACCTAACCTAACATAACCTAGCCTAACCTAAACTAACCCTACCCAACCCAACGAACCCAACC
>NW_016941644.1:0-3982 GCF_001483705.2 Eufriesea mexicana | reverse complement strand
TAGTGGTCTCGGCACGTTTGGCTGAGTTATGTTACGTTTGGTCATGTTAGGATAGTATAGCCTTGATATTCGTGCTGCACGCTGCTGTTCCGCGGATTTCTGCGCTCTGCTGTGTTCTAGTATACTCTACTCTGTTTTGGGGATGTTAGCAGTAGTGGTCTAGGCACGGTAGGTTAAATTGGGTTACGTTTGGTTGTGTTATGTTTGTACAGGGTATTCTAGGGTCGCTTTGACTTTTCTGCTATACGCCGCAATTCTGTGCAGCTCTGCGCTCTGCTGTGATATTTCGTGCTCTGATTTGCTCTTGGGAGGACGGAAATAGTGACAGTGGCACGTTATGTTGAGATATGTCAAGTTGGGCTAGGTTGGGTTAGGTTACATTAGGTCAGGACATCTACGACCTTGTGCCATTCACTGCAATGCGGTCGATTTCCACGCTCTACTGCTGTCAAGTGTATTCAGCTTGGCTCTGTGGACGCCAGCAGTAGTGGTTGCTGCACATTAGGTTGAGTTAGGCTACGTTTGGGCATTGTCACGATTGGCTAGGTTAGACGACGGAAGCCTGGACTCTTGTGCTTAACACATCAATGCGGCGGATTTCTACGCTCTACTGTTCTCTAGTATATTTCGACTGGCTCTGTGTATGTCAGCAATATTGGTCTAGGCATGTTAGGTTTGGTTGGGTTACGTTTGGTTATGTTACGTTTTGTTAGGTTAGGCCAGGACAACTTCGCCATTTACGCTGTAAGCTGCTACTCGGCGGATTCCTACTCACTGCTGTGATCTGATATGCTCTGCTATGCTCTGGCGATGTCAGAAATATTGGCCGCGGCCAGTAAGGTGTTGTTACGTTACGTTCGGTTACGTTCAGTTCGTTTGCCTTAGGTTAGGATATATTTGACTTCTGTTCTGTACACTGTAATGCGATGAACCTCTGCGCTGTGCTATGCTCTAGTATATTCTGCATGGCTCTGGGGAATCCAGCAATAGTGGTCGGGTCACGTTAGGTTGAGCTACGTTGCGTTCGGTTAAGTTATTATTGGTTAGGTTAGGCGGGGCTACTTCCCCTTTAGCGCTTTTCCCTGCTTTTCGGACGACAGCGGCGCTCCACCGCGACCTAATATATTCGGCATGAATCCGGGAAGACAGCAATAATTGTCTTCGCAAGCTACGCTGTGTTATGCAACGCATGGTTGCGTTAGGTTAGGTCAGGTTAGATTAGATTATCTTTGACCTCTCCACTCTACTGTGAAACGCGGCGGATGTCTGTGAACCACGGTGCTGTAGTATTTGCTGATTGGCTCTGGTGAGGTCAGCGATAGTGGCTTTGGGCGGTTAGGTTGAGATAGGTTATGTTTGGCTAGGCTTGCTTCGACTTTAGCGCTAATCACTGCTCTTCGTCGTATTTCTGCGCTCTACTCTACTCTAATATACTCTGCTTGGCTTTGAGGAGTGCAGAAATAGCGGTCTCGGCACGTTAGGTAGATATACGGTACGTTTGGTTAGGTTAGGATAGGTCAGTTTTGGTCAGGTCATATTTGACTATTATGCTATACGCTGCTATTTGGAGGCTTTCTACGCTCTTCTTCCCTCCAGCATATTCTGGTGGCATCTGGGTAGGCCATATATTGTCGCCTCGGCACGTTATGCTATGTTATGTTACGTTTGGTTGTATTAGGTTTCGGTGGGTTACGATAGAATAAAATTTACTCTTGCGCTATACACTGACATTCGGAGGATATCTGCCCTCTACATTGCTCTGATACACACTGCTCGACTCTCTGGAGGACAATCATAGTGGATTCGGCTCGTTAGTTTGGTTTATGCTACGTATGTATATATTACGTTTGCGTATGCTATTATAGAGCAGAATTCACGTTTGTGCTATAGACTGCTATTCGGTGGATTTCTACGCACTACATTTCGCTACTATGATCTGCGCGAATCTGGAGAGGCCAGTAATAGTGGTCTCGGCACGTTAGGTTGAACTAGGCTACGTTTGGTTTGGTTAAAATTGTTCTGGTTATATCAGGATAGCTTGGACTCTCGTGGGATGCATTGCTATTCCGCGCATTCCTGCGTTCTACTGTCCTCTGCTACGTTCTGCTTGGCCCTGGGAAGTCTAGTAATAGTTCCCGCGGCACACTATGTTGAGTTAGGTTTCGTTTGCCTATGTTATAATTGCTTGGGTTAGGTTTGGGTGACTTTGACTTTTCTGCTGTACACTGCGATTCTATGGATTTCTGCGGTCTACTCTCTTCTATTACGTCCTGCTTGGCTCTGATGGGGGCAGCAATACTGGTATCGAAATGTTAGGAATAGTTATGTTACGTTTTGTTGCGTTACGTTTATTTGGGTTAGGTACGGGTGGCTCTGACCTTTGTGCTATAAACTGATATACGGTGGATTTCTACGCTCTACTGCGCTCTAATATGTTCTGGTTGGCTCTGGGGTGGCCATCCATAGTGGTAACGGCACGCTAGGTTGTGTTATGTTACGCTTCGCTTGGCTGGGTTGGAATATGTGTGGTTAGGATAGCTTTTACTTTTGTGCTCTTGACTTGCGTTCGGCCGATATCCGCCCACTGCAATGCTCTACTAGCATCTGCTTGTCTCTGGTGATGCCAGCAATATGGGTTTTGGCACGTGTGGTTTGGTTAGTTTACGTTCGCTTAGGTTAAGTTGGATTAAGTTTGTTTGGGATTGCTATAACTTTTACGCTGTACACGACTATACGGTTGATACCAGCGCTCTGTGTTGCTTTACTATTTTCCGCTTGTCTCTGGGTAGGCTAGCAATAGTGGTTGTGGCAAGTTTGGTTGTGTTATGTTACATTTGGTTTTATTAAGTTTGGTTATGTTAGGAGTGTGACCCTCGAGCTGTACGCTGCTGTTCGGTGGCCTTCTGCGCTGTACTGTGATACAATATTCCCTGCTTTTCACTTGGATTTCCAGCAATAGATGGCTAGGCACGTTAGGCTTGGATTGGTTACGTTTGGATAGGTTAGGTTATGTCTTGTTGTGTCAGGATATCCTTTACTTTTCTGCTCTACACTTCAACCGGGCGGACTTCTGCGCTTCTCAGTGCTCTAGTACATTCTGCTTGTATCTGTTGGTGTCAGCATTGTTGGTCTCGACATGTTAGATTCGGTTTGGTTACGTTTGGCTATTTTACGTTTGGCTAGGTAAGGATAGGCTACTTTGGCTTTTGTTCTATACACCGTTATTCCGTGGATTTCTGCGCTCTAATGTGCTCTAATATTCTCTGCTTAGATCTGGGGTGGCCAGTAATGATGGTCTTAGCACGATAGTTTGGGATAGGTTACGTTTCGTTAGGTTAGGTTTGACAGGGTCGATTATGCTATCCCTGACTTTACACTTGTGACTATACACTTTATTCGGTGATTTTGTGTGAGCTACTGTGCTCTACTTCTTTCTGTTTGGATACGGGGTGACCAGGAGTAGTGGTCGCGGAACGTTATGTTGGGTTATCCTGCGTTTGGTTTGGTTAGATTTGGTCAGGTTAGGATAGGATATCAACGGCTTTTGTAGTATTCGCTGCAGCGCAGTGGATTCCTATACTCTACTGTGCCCTTGTACAATCTGCTTGACTAGTGCGGGCCAGCAATTGTGGTCTCGGCACGTTTGGTTCATTTATGTTACATTTGGTTAGGCTAGGTTATGCCATGCTCCTCCTGGTTATCTTTTACTTTCGTACTGTATACTGTTATTCGGTTGATATTTGCGTTCTACTGTGCTGTAGTACATTCTGCTTGTATCTGTTGGTGACAGCAATTGTGGTCTCGACATGTTAGATTCGGTTTGGTTACGTTTGGCTATTTTACGTTTGGCTAGGTTAGGATAGGCTACGTTGACTTTTGTGCTATACACCGTTATTCCGTGGATTTCTGCGCTCTAATTTGCTCTAGTATCCTCTGCTTGGATCTGGGGTGGCCAGTAATGATGGTCTTCGCACGATAGTTT
>NW_016941643.1:0-273 GCF_001483705.2 Eufriesea mexicana | reverse complement strand
GCGTGCTAAAGCTAATGCATTGCTATTGTATCTGGCAGGAAAATTCATTTTTATTGACATTTGCTACTAATACCGTGGTGACACAACTTCCTTGCATAAGTAAGGGGGAAAGATACTTTTGGCATGCTGTAGCCTTTGCAATGCTGTTGAATCTGCCCAGAAAGTTCACTTTTATTGACATTTTCGACAAATATTGTGGAGAGTTACCTTGCTAGCATAAATAATGATGAAAGATTCAATTGGCGTGCAGTAGCCATTGCGTTGATATAGAAT
>NW_016941642.1:0-643 GCF_001483705.2 Eufriesea mexicana | reverse complement strand
GGTCGGCCAGCAATAGAGGTCTCTCATCGTTAATTTAGTTTTTCTACGTTATGTTATGTTAGGATAGGACTCGTTAGGTTAGTTAATCTTCGACGCTAATGGTATATCCTGCTATTTGGTGGCTTCCTGCACTCTACTGTGCTCTGGTATACTCTGCTTGGCTTTGTCGAGTCCAACAATTGTGATTTCGGCACGTTAGTATGGGATTGGTTACGTTTGGTTTGGTCAGGTTTGGTTGGGTTAGGCTAGGATAGCTTTGACATATGTGCTCAACACTGAGATCCTACGTACTTCTGCGCTCTACTGCGCTCTATCACATTCTGCTTGTCTCTAGGGAAGCCAGCAATAGTGTTCGTGGCACGTTAGGCTTAGTTACTCTACGTTCAGTTAGGTGAAGATACGGCATCCCTGACTTTTGTTCTATACATTGCTATTTGATTGCTTTCTGCGATCTACTGTTCTCTACTATGCTCTGCTCGACCAGCATTAGTGGTCATTGCACGATAGGTTGCCTTAGGATACGTTTGGTGATGCTACGGTTGCTTAGGTTAGGATACCCTTGCTACGACTTTCGTGCTGCACTCCGCTATTCGGAGGATTTCTACTCTCTACATTGCTCTAGAACACTCAGCTCGACTCCGTG
>NW_016941641.1:0-1010 GCF_001483705.2 Eufriesea mexicana | reverse complement strand
AGGTTTTGTTAGGCTAGGTTAAGACATCTTCCACTTGTGTGTTATAGACTGAATCGCCGCGGGTGTCTGTAATCTCTTGTGCAGTGGTATATACAGCTTGGCTTTGGGGAGGTCAGCAATAGTGGTGAAGGGTTGCTTGGCTTTGGGGAGGTCAGCAATAGTGGTGAAGGGTGGTAAGGTGGAGTCAGGCTACGATCGCTTAAACTATGTTTGGTTAGGGTAGGACAGGACAGCGTTGCCTTTTGTGATATACGCCGCTATACGGCGAATTCCTGCGCTCTACTGTAATCCAATATGCTCTGCTCTGCTCTGGGGTGGCCAGAAGCATTGGCCGCAGCGCTATAGGTAATGTTAGATTACGTTCGGTTAGGTTAGACTTGTTTGAGTTAGGATATGGTATCTTTGACTTTTGTGCTCTAGAATGAGATGCGGCCGATTTCTGCGTTCTACTGGCCTCTAGTATGTTCTGCTTGGCTCCGGGGTCCATTAATAGTGGTCTCGCAATGTTGGGTTGGGGTACGCTTCGTTTGGGTATGTTATGTTAGCTAGGGTTAGGTATGGATTGCTTCGACTTTTAAGCTATAGACTGCGATGCTATTGATTTCTGCCGTCCACTCCCGCCTATTATGCTCTGTTTAGCTCCATGGAGGCCAGAAATTCTCTTCGCGGCACGTCCGGTTGGGTTAGAATACATTTGGTCGGGTTAGATTGTTTTGGGTTAGGCCAGGGTAGCTTTGACTTTTGCGCTCAACGCAGCCATTCTATGGACTCCTGCGCTCTACTGTGCTCTAGTATGTTTGGCTTGGTTGTGGTGTTACCAGCAATGGATGTTTCCGCTCGTTAGGTTTAGTTATTCTACGTTTGGATAGGTTAGATTAGGTCTGGTTAGATTGGGTTTTCTTGGGCCTTCTTGCTATACATTGCCATATGGTGGCTTTCGGCGCTCCACTTGCCTCTACTATACTCTGCTCGACCCTCGGGAGGCGAGCAATGGTGGTCTCGGCACGTTA
>NW_016941640.1:0-2175 GCF_001483705.2 Eufriesea mexicana | reverse complement strand
TATCTACTGCGATCTAATATTCCCTGCTTTGATTTGGGAATGCTTGAAACCGTGTCCGCGGCGCGTTAGGTTGTGGTAGGTTACGTTTGGTTAGGTTAGGTTTGTTTGGCTTTGGTTAGCATATCTTTGGCTTGCGTGCTATACACTGCCATTATATGGACATCTGTTTTCTACTCACCTCTAGTGTGCCCCGATTTGCGATGGGAAGGCCAGCAATTGTGGGCTGGGATGGTTAGGTTATGATTGGTTACGTCTGATTATGCTTGGTTAGGTCAGGTTAGGTTAGGATAACTCCCACTTTTTTGCTCTAGACAGCTATTCGGACGATTCCGGAATCCTACATAGCTCTGCCGTACTCTCCTCAGCTCTCTTGATGTAGAAATGACTTTCGTGACACGTCGTCCTGGGTTACGTTTCGTCTGCTTATGATACGATTGGTTAGGTTAGAATAGGTTAGCTTGGACTTTTGTGCTACGCACTGCTATTCTATGGACGCCTGCGCTGTTCTGTGCGCTATCGCACTCCGCTTGTCTGTGTAGACGCCAGGAATAGTGCCCTCGTTACGTCAGGTTGACATGAGATACGTTTGGATATGCTTGGTTGAGACAGTTTTGACCTTTGAGCCATACACTGGTATTAGGTGGATTTCTGCGCTCTACTGTACTGCAATATGCACTGCTTCTCGCTGGGGATGCGGGTTATAGTGCTCTCGGCACGTTACTTTGAGTTACGTTACGTATGGTTGGGTTATATTTGGTTAGGCTAGGTTAGGTAAAGTTTGGTTATGGGAGCTTTGACTTTTGTGCTGTACACTACTATATGGTGGCTTCCTTTGTTCTGCTGTGCTCCAGCGTATTCTGCTTGGCTCTGGGGAGGCCAGCAGCAGTGGTCCCGGCACTTCAAGTTAATCTATTTTGCGTTAGGTTACACTACGTTTGGACAAGTTTGGACGGAGTAGCTTTGACTTTTGTGTTATACACTGCTATTGGGCGGATATCTACGCCCAACCTTGCTCTACTACAACCTGCTCGACCATGGTGAAGCCAGTAATAGTGGTCTCGGCCCGTTAGGTTGAGTTTTGATACGTTTGGTTACGTTATGTTGGTATGGATTGGCTTGGATAGATTTGATTTCCGTGGTATATGCTGCTAATGGTGGACATCTACGGTCTAGTGTGCTATAGCGTGTATAATTAGTTTGGTTAAGTTTTGTTGGGTTAATTAAGGATAACCTTGACGTTTGTGCTCAACACTGATATTCAATGGACTCCTTTGCTCTATTGTGCACGTTACGTTTAGTTACTCTACGTTCGGTTAGGTTAGATTAGACATATTTGTGATAGGGTAGCTATGACTCTCGTGCTACACAGTTATTCGGTGGATTCCTGCGCTGCACTGTGCACTACTCTATTTGGCTCGGCCCTTGGGGCCAGCAATAGTGGCCGCGGCACGGTGCGTTGAGATATTCTACGGTAGGCCAAGTTATGTTAGTTTGGGTTATGTTTGGATATCTCTGGCTTTTCTGCTCTACACTGCGATTCTATGGGTATTTGCGCCATTCTCCCTTCTAATATGGTCTGTGTGGCTCTGGGGAGGTCAGTAATATTGGTGGCGACGCGTTTGATTGCATTATGTTTTGCACGATTTGTTAGGCTACAATATGCTACCTATTACTTCTGCGCTATAAACAGCCATGCAGTGGATTTCTGCGCTTTAGTGTGCTATAGTACACTCAGCTTTGCTCTGGGGCGGCCAGCAATAGCGGTCTCCGCGCGTTAGCATGAGATAGTTAACGCTTTGTTATGTTACGTCTGGTCAACCTAGGAGAGGATAGCTTTGACTTTAGAGCTCTACACTGCTGTTCGGTTGACTTCTGCACTCTACTGTATGTTCTGCTTGGACATGTGCATGCCAGCAACTGTGGTCTCGGGTCGCTATGTCGAGTTAGGTTGGGTTCGGCATGGCTAGGTTGGGATAGGTTTGGAAAGGGTAGCTGTGACTTTTGTGTAAGACGCTGCTATTCGGTAAATACCTGCAATCTGCGTTGCTCTACCAGACTCTGCTTTTCTGCGGGGAGGCCAGCAGAAGTGGTTGCGGCACTTCTGTTTGTGTTATGTTGCGTTTGGTTCTGCTATGGTAGGCTAAGTTTGGCTAGGATGGCATTGACGTTTGCACC
>NW_016941639.1:0-592 GCF_001483705.2 Eufriesea mexicana | reverse complement strand
AACTCAACTAACGTGCCTACACTTCTATTGCTGACCTCCCCAGAACGAAGCAGAATATACCAGTGCACAGTTGAGTGCAGAAATCCGCCGCATTGCAGTGTATAGCACACAAGTCAATGCCATTCTGACGAAACTTATCCTAACCATACATAACCAAGCGTAAGCTTACACTACCATTCGTGCCGGTCACTACCATACGTGCCGCGACCACCATTGCTGGCCTCCCCAGGGTCAAGCAGAGTGTTCTAGGGCACAGTAGTGCGCAGAAATCCACCGCATTGCAGTGAAGAGCGCAAAGGCTGTAGGTGTCATAGCCTAACCTGACCTAACATAACCTAACCGAACGTAGCATATCTCATGTTGTCGCTCAGCGGCCACTGCTCCTGGACTCCCAAGAGCCAAGCAGAATGTAGTAGAGCGCAGTAGGTATCAGAAATCCACGGAATAGCAGTGTAAACCACAAAGGTCAAAGTAGCCCTTCCTAACCCAACCAAACGTAACTTAGCTGTACGAAGCATTACCCTGCCTTGCGTGCCGAGATCGCTATTGTTGGCCTCCCCAGAGCCAAGCGATGCACATTAGAGGACACTAG
>NW_016941638.1:0-1147 GCF_001483705.2 Eufriesea mexicana | reverse complement strand
CCATAACAGATTATAGATTTTGAATAGACCTAATCTCTGGCAAGTTGATGGCTGTACTAGCCACTGGATTGAAAGCGCTAAGCGATCTATTCACCATGCTATAGTCAGATTTTGTATGGACCAATTCTCTGCCAAGTAGATGGCTGTAGTTGCCATTGGTTGAAGACGTTAGGCGACCTATTCTCCAAGATACAACAGATTATATATTTTGAATAGACCTATACTCTGGCAAGTAGATGGCTGTACCTGCCATTGGATTGAAGGCGTTAGGCGAACTAATTGCCAAGCTGTGACAGCTTATAGATTTTGAACAGACTTATTCTCTGGCAAGTAGATGGCTGTACCTGCCATTGGATTGAAGGCGTTAGGCGAACTAATTGCCAAGCTGTGACAGCTTATAGATTTTGAACAGACTTATTCTCTGGCAAGTAGATGGCTGTACCTGCCATTGGATTGAAGGCGTTAGGCGAACTAATTGCCAAGCTGTGACAGCTTATAGATTTTGAACAGACTTATTCTCTGGCAAGTAGATGGCAGTCTTTGCCATCGGACTGAAAGCGTTAGGCTATCTATTCACCAGGCTGTAGGAGGTTATAGATTTTGATTAGACCTAGTCTCTGGCAATTAGATGGCTCTACTTGCCATTGGTTCAAGGCGTTAGGCGACCTATTCACCAAGCTATAACTGATTATATGTTTTGAGTAGACCTATTCTCTGGCAAGTAGATGGCTGTACTTGCCATTGGATTGAAGGCGTTAAGCGATCTACTCGCCAAGCTGTAACAGGTTTTAGATTTTGAATAGAACTATTCTCTGGCAAGCAGATGATTGTACTTGCCATTGAATTGAAGGCGTTAGGTGATCTATTCACCATGCTATAACAGGTTATAGATTTTGAATTGGCTAATTCCCAGGCAAGTAGATGGCATTACTTGAGATTGGATTGTAGGCGTTAGGCGATCTATTCACGAAGTTATAAGAGATTACAGATTTTGGATAGACTTTTTCCCTGGCAAGTATCTGGCGGTACATGCCATTGGATTGCAGGCGATGGGCGATCTAATCACCAAGCTATAACAGACCATAGATTTTGAATAGACCTATTCTCTGGCGTGTAGATGGCTGTACTAGCTATTGGATTGAAGGCG
>NW_016941637.1:322-2259 GCF_001483705.2 Eufriesea mexicana | reverse complement strand
TCAGGTCAGGCCAGTCAGTTCATGTCATGTCAGTGCAGGTCTGGACAGGCCAGGAAATGTCAGCCACGACTGGCCAGGTCAGGTCAGGTCAAGTCAGGTCAGGTCAAGTCAGGTCGGGTCAGGTCAGGTCAGGCCAGGCCAGGCCATGTCTGGCCAGTCCAGGTCAGGTTAGGCCATGTCATGTCAGGTCAGGACAGCCCAGGCCAGGCCATGTAAGGTCACGACACGTCAGGCCAGTTCAGGTAAGGGCAGGTCAGGACATTCTAGGTCGGGTCAGGTTAGGCCATGTCAGGTCAGGTCACATCGGGCCTGGCCATGTCAGGCCAGGTAAGGACAGGTCAAGTCAAGTCAGGTGAGGACAGGACAGGTCAGGTCAGGTTAGGTTATCTTAGGTTAGGTGAGGTTAGGTTAGCATACGATAGGTTAGGTTAGGATAGGTGAGCTTAGGTTAGGTTTGGTTAGGTTAGGTTAGGATTGTTTGGGTTAGGTTATGTTAGGTTAGGTTAAGCTAGGTTAGCTAGGTTAGGTAAGGTCATATTAGGTTTGGTTTCGTTATGTTAGGTTAGGAAAAGTTTGCTTAGGATGGGTTTGGTTTTGTTTGGTTTGCAAAAGCTTTGGTAGGTTTGGCTAGGACAGGTTTTACAAAGTTAGGATAGGTTAGGTTAGGTTATGTTAGGGTTGGTCAAGTTAGTTCTGGTCTGATCAGGTCCGGGCAGTTCCGGTCATGTCATGTCATGTCAGGTCAGGTCAGGTCAGCTAGTTCATGTCAGGTCAGGGCAGGTCTGGTCAGGCCTGGCCTTCTCAGGCCAGGGCAGGACGTGTCAGGTCTGGTCATGACGGGTCAGTTCCGGTCGCGTCATGTCAGGTCAGGCCATTCCAGGTCGTGTCAGGTGATGTCAGGTCATGTCGGGGCATGTCAGGTCAGGTCAGGGTTGTTCAGCTAATGTCAGGTCCGGCCAGGTCAAGTCAGGTTAGGGTATGTTATGTTAGGTTATGGTTGGTTAGATTAAAATAGGTTAGGTTAGGTTAGGTTAGGTGAGTTTAGGTTAGGTTTGATTACGATAGGTTACGATCCGTTGTGTTGGGTTAGGTTAGGTCAGGTTAGGTTAGGATTGGTTGGGTTATGTTAGGTTAGGATTGGATAAGTTAGGTTACGTTATGTTAAATCATGTCAGGTCAGGCCAGTCAGTTCGTGTCATGTCAGTGCAGGTCTGTCATGTCATGTCAGGTCAGGTCCACGACAGGCCAGGTCAGGTCAGGCCACGACAGGCCAGGTCAGGTCAGGTCAAGTCAGGTCGGGTCAGGTCAGGTCAGGTCAGGCCAGGCCATGTCTGGCCAGTCCAGGTCAGGTTAGGCCATGTCATGTCAGGTCTGGTCAGCCCAGGCCAGGCCATGTAAGGTCACGACACGTCCGGCCAGTTCAGGTAAGGGCAGGTCTGGACATTCCAGGTCGGGTCAGGTTAGGCCATCTCAGGTCAGGTCATATCGTGCCTGGCCATGTCAGGCCAGGTAAGGTCATGTCATGTCAGGTCAGGCCATGTCTGGCCAGTCCAGGTCAGGTTAGGTTAGGTTATCTTAGGTTAGCTTAGGTTGGGTTAGCTTACGATAGGTTAGGTTAGGATAGGTGAGCTTAGGTTCGGTTTGATTAGGTTACGTTTGGATTGTTTGGGTTCGGTTATGTTAGGTTAGGTTAAGCTAGATTAGCTAGTTATGGTTAGGTCATATTAGGTTATGTTCCGTTATGTTAGGTTAGGAAAAGTTTGGTTAGGTTGGGTTTGGTTATGTTTGGTATGCTAAAGCTTGGGTAGGTTTGGCTAGGATAGGTTTTACAAAGTTAGGATAGGTTAGGTTAGGTAAGGTTTGGTTAGGTCAAATTAGGTCTGGTCTGATCAGGTCCGGTCGGGTCAGGTCATGTCATGTCATGTCAGGTCAGGTCA
>NW_016941637.1:0-205 GCF_001483705.2 Eufriesea mexicana | reverse complement strand
CATTCCAGGTCGGGTCAGGTGATGTCAGGTCAGGTCGGGGCATGTCAGGTCAGGTCAGGTCTGCTCAGCTAATGTCAGGTCCGGTCAGGTCAAGTCAGATTAGGGTATGTTATGTTAGGTTAGGTTAGATTAAAATAGGTTCGGTTAGGTTAGGTTAGGTGAGTTTAGGCTAGGTTTGATTGCGATAGGTTACGATTGGTTGGGT
>NW_016941636.1:0-525 GCF_001483705.2 Eufriesea mexicana | reverse complement strand
CACCGTTCCCAAACCTTTCCTAACCCAACCAAGCCACGCGTAACATACCAGAGCCTAGCGTGCAGAAACTAATATTGCTGTAGTCCTCGGTGAGCTGCAGAACACATTAGTGCACAGCAGTGCGCAGAAATCCACCGTATAGCAGTGGATGGCACAAAAGTCTAAGCTATCCTATTCTAACCTGACAAAACGTAACGTAACGTAGTAAAACATATCATACCCAGACGTGCCGGGACCGCTATTGCTGCCCCCCCCCCCCTCCAGAGCCAAGTAGAACATATTACAGGAGAGTAGAGCGCAGGAATCCATGAAGTCGAAGTGCATAGCACAAGAGTCGAGGTTACCCTGTCGCAACGTAGCCATACGGAACACAACCGGACGTAGCATAACTTAACCTAACGTGCCGAGTCCACAACTGCAAGCCTCTACATAGTCAAGCAGAATATACGAAAGCACATTAGTGCTCAGTAATCCACAGCATTGCAGTGTGTAGCACAAAAGTGGAGAATACCCTAACGCAACATG
>NW_016941635.1:0-511 GCF_001483705.2 Eufriesea mexicana | reverse complement strand
TTAGTTAGGTTGGAAAGGAAAGCTATGACTTTGTGCAATGGTCCGCTATTAGGTGGATTTCAGCGCCCTACAGTGCTCTAATATTTTCGGCTTGCGTCTGGGAAGGCCAGCAATAGTGATCTCGGGACGTTATGCCTTGTCAGGTTACGTTCGGCCAGGTCGGGCTAGGCTAATTTCGGTTAGGATAGCTTTAACTTTTGTGCCGCACACTGCCATTTGGTGTCACGTTCGGATACTTTCTGTTGGTTTAGGTTAGGTTAGTGTACCTCTGACATTTCAGATATACACTGCTATTCTATGGGTTTCTGCCTTCTACCCTCCGGTACTGCGTTCTGCTTGGTTGTGGGATGCCAGCAACAGTGCTCGCGGCTCGTTAGTTTGTGCAGAGTTACGTTTGGTAATATTACGATTGGCTACGTCAGGAAGCGATAGCTACGTCTTTTTCGCGATGCACTGATTTTCTTAGGATTTCAGCACTCCACATTGCCTTAATATGCTCTGCTTGGCTCCG
>NW_016941634.1:0-1776 GCF_001483705.2 Eufriesea mexicana | reverse complement strand
CTCCACGACTTTGTGGATGCGAACAATAGGGTTCGCGGCAAGGTAGGTTTAGTTATGTTATGCATGGTTAGGTTTGGTTAGGTTAAGTTCGGTTATTATATCTATCCTTGGTGCTTTAAACTGTTATACATGGATTTCTGTGATCAACTGTGCTCTACTATTCTCTGCTCGGCCCTGGGGATGCCAGCAGCAGTTTTCTCGGCGCGTTATATTGAGCTACGCTACGTAATGTTAGGTTAGGTTGAGCCAGGTTAGGTTAGGATATACTTGGCTTTTGCCCTGTACACTGCTATTCGGTGGATTCCTACGCTCTACATTGCTATACTTTACCGAGCTCGAATCTGGGTAGGCCAGCATAGTGCTCGTGGCTCGTTACGTTGTGTTAGGTTACGTTTGCTCAGGTTGTGCTAGGCTACGTTTGATTGTGATGGCTTCGACTTTCGTGCTATACACTGTTGTACGGTGGATTTCTGTGCTTTACCCTCCACTAATAATTTGTGCTTTGCTCTTGGGAAGTCAGCAATCGTGGTCGAGGCCCGTTACTTTGAGCTTGATTACCTTGGGGTAAGTTATGCGACCTTGGGTTAGGTTTGGGCAGCTTCGACTTTTGCGGCATACACTGCCATTTTATGGAACCCTGGGCTCTAATGTGCTCTATCTTACTCTGCTTTTCTCTTGGGGCGCCAGCAAGAGTGTTTGCGGCACCTTCGATTGAGTTATTTTACGTTCGGTTAGGTTAGATTAATATGGGTTTGGATAGGTTAGCTTAAACATTTCTGCAATACACTGCTGTTCTATTGATTTCTGCGCTCTCCTCTCCTCCAATATGTTCTGCTGGCTCCGATGAGGCCAGAATACTGGTCGCGGTACGTTGGGTTTAGTTAGGTTTCCTTTCGGCTAGGTTCGGTTAGGTTGTGTAAGTACAGGATAGCTTTGGCTTTTGTTCTTAACACTGCTATCCTATGGATTTGTGCTCTCTACCCTCATCTAGTATGCTCTGCTATGGTTTGGGGACGGCAGCAATAGTGGTAGCGGCACGTTATATTGATCCACGTTACGTTTGGCAATTGTTACCACTAAACATACTGGAAATAGTGGTTGCCGTACGTTTGGTTGAGTTACGTTTGGTTATTTTAGGATGGGGTATATTAGGAGAGGGTAGGATTGACTTTTGTGCTATACTCTGCTATTTGGTGGGTATCTGCTCGGCAGTGTGCTCCAGTATGTTCTGCTAGGCTCTGGTGAGGCCAGCAATAGCTGTCTCGGCTCTTCATGTTGAGACGTACTACAACTGGTTAGGTTAGGTTGGGTCAGGTAAGGTCTGAATATATATGACTTTTGTGCTACTCACTGCAGTGCTGTGGATTTCTGCGCCCCACTGTGCTCTAGTACACTCTGTTTGTCTCTAAGCGCGCCAGCAATAGTGGTCTCGTCACGTTAGATTGTGTTAGGTTACGTTTGGTTATGTTACGTTTGGCTAGGTTTGGATAGGATATTTTGACTTTTGTGCCTAACACTGCTATCCCATTAATTTCTATGACATACTGTGCTCTACTACATTCTGATTGGCTCTGTGGAGGCCAGCAATAGTGGTCTCGACGCGTTAGGTTGAGTTTTTCTACGTTTCGTCTGGTTAGGTTTCGTCAGGTTAGTACAGAGTATCATCGACTTTTGTGCCATACACTGCTATTCGGTGGATTTCAGCGCTCTACGTTGCACATCTGTACTCTGATCGACTCAGGGGAGGCGAGCAATAGTGCTCGCGGCACGTTAGGC
>NW_016941633.1:0-1027 GCF_001483705.2 Eufriesea mexicana | reverse complement strand
ATGGGTGGATGTATGGACGAATGGATGTATGGAAAGGTGGATGGATGGATGCATGTATGTGTGGGTGAATGGTTGTGAGGATGTGTGGATGTATAGATGGATTGAGGTATGGATGGACCGATGTACGTATGTATGAATGTATGGATGTATATATGTACGAATGGAAGGATTTATGGATGTATGGATCTGTGGATGTATGGATGTATGGATGGTCAGATGTGTGGATCGATGGGTGTATGGATGGGTGCTTGTATGGATGGGTGGATATATGGTTCGATGGATGTATGGATGGGTGGATGTATGGAAGGGTGGAAGTATGGATGGATGGATGTATGGAAAGGTGGATGTGTGGATGCATATATGTATGGATGAATGGTCGTTTGGATTGATGGATGTGTGGATGGATTGAGGTATGGATGGACGGATGTACGGAAGTATGGATGTATGTATGTATGGCTATATGCATGTACGGATGTATGGATGGATGGACGTATCGAATGATGGACGTACGAATGGATGTATTTATGGAAGTATGGGTGTGGATTTGTATGGATGTATATATGTATTGATGGATGGATGTATGGTTGGATGGATTTATGGATGGGTGGATTGGTGGATGTATGTGTGGATGTATGCATGGATGTATGGATGGATGTATGGATGAATGGCTGTATGGATGTATGCATGTATGCATGTACGTATGTATGAATGTATGGATGTAAGAATGTATGGATGTATGCATGTATGGATGAATGGATTTATGAGTGTATGGACGTATGGGTGTACGAATTTATGGATGTACGGGTGTATGGATGCATGGATTGATGTATGGATGTATTGATGTGTGTATGTATTTATGTATGGTTGAATGGATTGGTGGATGGGTGTATGCATGGACAGATGTACGGATCGATGGATGTATGGATGGGTGGATGTATGATTGGATGAATGTGTCGAAGGTAGGACATATGGATGTATGGATGTGAGGATGGACGGATGTATGGATGTATGAATGTATGGGTGGATG
>NW_016941632.1:0-701 GCF_001483705.2 Eufriesea mexicana | reverse complement strand
CTTACCACGATATTAGACGAAAATGTTAACAAAATTGAGTTTTCCCTCCAGATTCTACAGCATGGCAACGCCTATAGCACGCCAACAGAAGCTTTCCTCCTTATTTATGCAAGTAAGTTAACTCACCACGATATTAGTCGAAAATGTCATCAAAATTGAACTTGCCAACCATATTCTATAGCATTACGTCAGCTATAGCACGTCAATCGAATCTTTCCTCCTTATTTATGCAATAAAGTTAGCTCACCACGATACGAGGCGAGAATGTCAATAAAATTGAGTTTTCCAGGAAGATTCTATGGCATTGTAAAGGCTATAGCACGCCAATAGTATCATTCCGCCTTATTTACGCAAGAGAGATAGCTGACCACGATAGTAGTCGAAAATGTCAACAAAATTGTATTTTGCAGCCACAATCTATATCATTGCAATGGCTATAGCACTCAAACAGCATCTTTCCTCCTTACTTACGCAAGGAAGTTAGCTCACCACGTTTTTACGATATTAGTCGAAAATGTCAATAAAATTGAATTTTCCTTCCATACTCTACAGCATTGCAACGCCTATAGCACGCCAACAGAATCTTTCCTCCTTATTTATGCAAGCAAGTTAACTCACCACGATATTAGACGAAAATATCAACAAAATTAAATTTGCCATACAGATTCTATAGCGATGCAATAGCAATAGCACGCCAATAG
>NW_016941631.1:0-638 GCF_001483705.2 Eufriesea mexicana | reverse complement strand
TTAGGTTAGCTCGGGTTAGGTTGGGTTCGGATAGGTTAGATCGGGTTATATCAGGTGGGCTTATGTTAGGTTATGTCGAGTTATGTTGCGATAGGTTAGGTCAGGTTAGGTTGTGGTGCGTTGGTTTGGGTTGGGTTGGGTTGGGTTAGGTTAGATAAGGTTAGATTAGGTTAGGTAAGGTCGGGTTAGGTTAGGATGGGTTACGTTAGGTCGGCTTAGGTTCGGTTAGGCCTGGTCAGGTTAGGTTAGGCTACGTTACGTTATGTTAGGTTAGGTTAGGTTAGGTTATGTTGGGTTATGTTGCGTTAGGTTAGGTTAGGTTGGGTTCGGTGCGTTGGGTTGGGTTGGGTTAGGTTAGGTAATTTGGTTAGGTTACGTTAATTTAGGTTAGGTTAGGTTAGGTTAGGTTAGGTTAGGTTAGGTTAGGTTAGGTTAGGTCGGGTTAGGATAGGATGGGTTAGGTTAGGTCGGGATACGTAAGGCCGGTTTAGTTTCGGTTAGGCCGGGTTAGGTTAGGTTAGGTTACGTTAGGTTAGGTTTGGTTGGGTTGGGTTCGTTGGGCTGGGTTGGGTTATGTTAGGTTAGGTTAGGTTAGGTTAGGTTAGGTTAGGTTCGTTCTGGTCAGGTCACATCAGCTT
>NW_016941630.1:0-1171 GCF_001483705.2 Eufriesea mexicana | reverse complement strand
AAGTTAGCTCACCCCGATATTTGACGACAATGTCAGTAAAATTGGATCTTCCAGCCAGATTCTGTAGCATTGCAACGGCTATAGCACGGCAATAGGTACGGCTATAGCACGGCAATAGGATCTTTCCTCCTTATTTATAAAAGAAAGTTGACTCAACACGATATTATGCGAAAATGTCAATAAAATTGGATTTTCCAGCCAGACTCCATTTCGCTACAAATTGCCATATCACGCCAATAGAATATTTCCTCCTTATTTATGCGAGGAGGACTGCTCGCCGCGATATTAGCCGAAAATGTCAATAAAATTGAATTTTCCAGCCACATTCTGTGACACTGCAATGGAAATAGCACGATAATAGAATCTTTCCTCTTTATTTAAGAAAGAAAGTTAGCTCACAACGACATTAGCCGAAAATGTCAATAAAATTAAACTCTCCAGCCTGATTCTATAGCACTGCAATGACTATAGCACGCCATTAGAATCTTTCCTCCTTATATATGCAAGGAGGTTAGCTCACCACGATAATGTACGAAAATGTCAATAAAATTGCATTTTCCAGCCAGATTATATAGCTTTGCAATGGCAAAAGCACGGCAATAGAATCTTTCCTCGTTATCTATGCAAGGAAGTTAGCTCACAACGATATTAGAAGAAAATGTTAATAAATTTGGATTTTCCACCCAGATTATATATCGTTGCAATGGTTATAGCACGCTAATATAGTATTTCCTCCTTATTTATGCAAGAAAGTTAGATCACCCCGATATTAGTCGAACTTGTCAATATAATTATATTTTCCAGCCAGATTCTGTTGCACTGCAGTGGCAATTGCACGCCAGTGGAATTTTTCCGCCTTATTTACGCAAGAAAGATAGCTCACCCCTATATTTGACGACAATGTCAATAAATTTGAATCTTCCAGCCAGATTATATAGCATTGCAATGGCAATAGCACGCCAATAGTATTCTTCCTCCTTATATATGCAAGGAGGGCAGCTCATCACGATATTAGTCGAAAATGTCAATAAAATATAATTTTCCATGCAGATTCCATAGCATTGCAACGGCTATAGCACGCCAATAGTATCTTCCCACCATCTTTATCTAAGAAAGCAGCTCAGTACGATATTAGTCGAAAATGTCAATGAAATTTAATTATCCAACGAGA
>NW_016941629.1:0-551 GCF_001483705.2 Eufriesea mexicana | reverse complement strand
GCTGTTGCTGGTCTCCCCAGAGTCGAGCAGAGTATTGTAGAGCAATGAAGAGTGCAGGGATCCGCCTAGCAGCAGTGTATAGCACGAAAGTCGGAGCGATCCTATGCAAACGATATCTAGAATAACCAAACGTAACCTAACTCATCCTAACGTGCCACGAACACTATTTCTGGCCCCCTGAGTGTCGAGCACAGTATAGTAGAGCTGCGCAGAGAGCAGTGGTCCACCGAACAGCAATGTATAATACGAAAGACAGAACTACACAAACCTATCCCAGACTAACATAACATAGCAAAGCGCAGCCAATCTCAACCTAACGTGCCGCCACCACTATTGCTGGCATCCCCAGAACGAAGCAGGGAGTATTAGAGGAAATTAAGGCACAGGAATCCATAGAATCTCAGCGTACAGCAGGAAGGTCAAGGATATCCACACCTAATCCAAACCAGCATAACCAAATATATCGTATCCAAACTCAATGTAACGCACTCTGACTACAATTGCTGGCCTCCCCAGCGTCTAGAGATCAGAGTAGAGTACAGTGGAGTGCA
>NW_016941628.1:0-674 GCF_001483705.2 Eufriesea mexicana | reverse complement strand
GGAATCCTCAGAATAGGAATGTATACCGCAGAAGTCAAAGCCATCCTATGCAAACCGTGCCTATCCTAACTTAACCAAGCGTAAAGTAACTAATACCAACGAGAAGAGGGACATATTGCTGGCCACACCTGAGCCAAGCAGAACATATGAGAGTAGAGTAGAACGCAGAAATCCACAGAACGACAGTGTATAGCGCAACAGTCATGGCCATCCTAACCATGCCTATCCAAACCTGACTCAAGCAAACGTAAGTTGACACAACCAATCGTGCGGCGATCGCCAGTGCTGGCGTGCAAACGTAAGTTGACACAACCAATCGTGCGGCGATCGCCAATGCTGGCCTCCCCAGGGTCGAGTAGAGTAGAATAGAGTAGAGCATCGAAGGGCGCCGAAATCCTCCGAATGGCAGTGTACTTCACAAACTTCGGAGTGGTCCTACCCTATCCTTACCAAGCGCAACATAGCCAAACGTAACAGAACATAGCACAACGTGCCTAGACAGCCCATTGCTGGCCTCCCCATCGGCAAGCAGAACGTATTAGAGGAGAGTGCGGCGCAGAAGTCAATAGATGGGGAGTGAATAGCAGATAGGTCAATGTTATCCAAACCTTACTCATGCAAGCATAACCTAACCAAAAGTAACGTAACTATACCCAATGAGCCGCGGCCACCAT
>NW_016941627.1:0-559 GCF_001483705.2 Eufriesea mexicana | reverse complement strand
AGTCGAAGATGCCCATACCTTACCTGACCTAATCTAACATAACCAATCGTTGCGCAGCTCAACGCAACGTGCCGAGGCCACTATTGCTGCACCCCCTTTTTTTCCCCAGAGCCTGGCGGAAAGTACTAGAGCACACTAGAAGGCAGGAGCCCAACGAATAGCAGTGAATGGCACAAAAGCCAAAGTAGCATATCCTATCGTAGCCAAACGTGACATATCCAAGCGTAGCCCAACATGAACTAACATGGCGATATCACTATTGTTGGCCTCCACAGAGACAATCAGAATATACTGCAGCTCAGTAGCGCGCAGAAATCCATCGTATGGAAGTGAACAGCACATGAGTTGAAGACAACCTAACTTCACCTGACCTAACCGACCATAACCAAACTGATCCTAACGTGCCACGACCGCTGTCGCTCGCATCCCCAGGGTCGAGAAGAGTATAGTAGAGGAATGTAGAAATCCACCGAATAGCAGTGTATAGTACAAGAGACAAAGAAATCCATACCGAGCCATTGCAACCTAACCTAACGAAACGCAACGTAACTCAACCTAA
>NW_016941626.1:10149-10491 GCF_001483705.2 Eufriesea mexicana | reverse complement strand
TTGTCAGATTCGACTATTATCGTGGTGCGCTGCCTTTCTTGCAGAAATAAGGAGGAAAGATACCTTTGGCGTGCTATAGGCACAGCAATGCCATAGAATCGTCCTGGAAAATTCAATTTTATTGTCATTTTCTATTAATATCGCGGTGAGCTAACCTCCTTCCCTGACTAAGGGGGAAAGTTACTTCTGAAGTGCTATAGCCATCGCAATGCAGTAGAATCTGGCTTGAAAACTCAATTTAATTGACATTTTTGACTAATATCGTGGTTAGCTGTCTATCTTGCATAAACAAGGAGTTTAGATTCTACTGGCGTGCTATAGCCATTGCAATGATATAGAATG
>NW_016941626.1:0-904 GCF_001483705.2 Eufriesea mexicana | reverse complement strand
TCTGGTTGGAAAATTCAATTTCATTGACATTTTCGGCTAATATCGTGGTGAGCTAACTTTCTTTCATAAACAAGGAGGAAAGATACTTTTGGCGTGCTGTAGCCATTGCAATGCTGTAAAATCTGGCCGGAATGTTCAATTTTATTGACAGTTTCGACTAATAGCGTGGTGGGCTACCTTTCTTGCATAAATAAGGAGTTAATTTTCTATTGGCGTGCTATAGACATTGCAATGATATAGAATGATGTTGGAAAATTCAGTTTCATTGACATTTTCGATTAATGTCGTGGTGAGCTAACTTTCTTGCATTGATAAGGATGAAAGAATCTATTGGCTTGCTATAGCCATCGTAATGGTACAGAGTCTGGCTGGAAAGTTCAATATTATTGACATTTTCTACTTATATCGGGGTGAGCTAACTTTCTTGCATAAACAAGGAGGAAAGATTCCATTGGCCTGCTATAGGCATTGCAATGCTATAGAACCATGCTGGAAAATTCAATTTTATTGTCACTTTCTGCTAAAATCGCGGTGAGCTAACTTATTTCCCTAAGTAAGGGGGAAAGATCCTTCTGGAGCGCTATAGCCATTGCAATGCAATAGAATCTGGCTGTAAAGTTCAATTTTATTGACATTTTCGACTAATATCGTGGTGAGCTATCTTTCTTCCATAAATCAGGAGGAAAGATTCTGTTCGCATGCTGTAGGCATTGCAATGCTATAGAATCGTCCTGGAAAATTCAATTTTATTGTCATTTTCGACTAATATCGTGGTGAGATAACCTTCTTGCATAAACAAGGTGGAAAGAATCTATTGGCATGCTATAGCCGTATCAATACTATAGAATCTTGCTGGAAAGTTCAGTTTTAATGATATGTTCGGCTAATATCGTGGTGAGTTAGC
>NW_016941625.1:0-1392 GCF_001483705.2 Eufriesea mexicana | reverse complement strand
CCATCCATACATCCATACAACCATACATACATCCATACATATATCCATACATACATCCATACAGATATACAGCCATACATCCATCCATCCATACATACATTCATCCGTACATCCATACATTCGTACACCCATACGTCCATTCATCCATACATCCATACTTGCGTACATCCATACATTCTTACATCCATACATTCATACATACGTACATCCATACATGCATACATCCATACATCCATACATCCATACATCCACCATTCCATACGTCCATACGTATATACTTCCATCCATTCATACATGCATACATCCATCCATACACACATCCATACCTTAATTCTTCCATACGTCCATTCTTCCGTACATCCATTCTTCCGTACATCCGACCCTCCATACCTCAATCCATCCATACGTTCATCAATCCATAGGTCCATCAAACCATACATCTATCCATCCATACAACCATCCTTCCATACGTCCATCCATCCATACAACCACCCATCCATACATCGATCGAACCAATCATCTATCCATCCATACATCCATCCATACATACATTCATACATCCACACATGCATATACCAATACTTCCATACATCTATCCACTCATACATCCAACCATCCATACATCGATCGATCCATACATCCATCCATTCTCACATCCACCCATCCATCCATCCATCCATACATGCATCCATACAGACATCAACACATCTATCCACTCATACATCCAACCATCCATACATCGATCGATCCATACATCCATCCATTCTCACATCCACCCATCCATCCATCCATCCATACATGCATCCATACAGACATCAACACACACATCCAAACAAACACCAGTACATTCATCCATACGTAGATCCATACATCCACACATCCATACAACCATAAATCCACCCATCCATGCAATCAGCCATCCATACGTACATCCATGCAACCACACATACCCCCATACACTCATCCATACATACATCCATAGATACATCCGTAAATGCGTCCATACATACATCCATGCATGCAGCCATCTATACATCCATCCACTCATACATCCATCCAATTACACATCCATCCATCCATCCACTCATACATCCATCTATCCATACATCCATACAGATATACATACATTCACCCATACATCCGTACATCCATACATTCGTACATTCATACATACGTATGTCCATATATACATACATCCATACATCCATTCATCCATACATCCATCCATTCATCCATCCATACATCCATCCATCCATACATCCATCAAGCCATTGATCCATACATCCACAAATCAATCTATCCATGCACTCATCCATCCATACGTACATTCATACATACGTTCACACATACATCCATACATCCACGCATCCACACATACGCTCATCCATACAT
>NW_016941624.1:0-2334 GCF_001483705.2 Eufriesea mexicana | reverse complement strand
AAACAGAGCATGGCAGAGCAACACATAGCGCGGAAATGCACCGCACTTCAGTGTACAGCACAAGAGTCAAAAATATCCTATCCTCCCAAAACGAACATAACATAACCGAACGCAACCTAACTGTATCTAACGAGCCGTGGCCACAATTTGTGGCTTCCGCACAGCAAAGCAGAGCATAATAGAGCCCAGTTGAGCGCAGAAATCCTTAGAATCGCCGCGTACTGCAGGAAAGTCGAAGCTATCCAAACCTAACCATAGCTATCACAACCTAACCAAACGTCGCGTATCTGTACCTAACTGGGAGAGACGACTATTACTGGCTTCAGGAGAGGCGATCAGAACATACTGGAGCACCGTAGATAGCTGAAATCCGCCGCATTTCAATGTAGAGCACAAAAGTCATACATATAATGTCCTAACCCAAACTAATCTAACTTAACCGAACCAAAAACAACTCTACCTAATTCGCCGCGGCCTCTGTTTCTATCATCCACAGAGCAAAGCAGAGCGTACTATGTTAGAGTAGAGCGCAGGGGTCCACCAATTGTCAGCGTATAGCACAAAAGTTGAAGATGTCCGGATCTAACGTCACCAACCGTAGCATAAGCAAACGAGCCTAACCCCACCTAACCGTCATACACCACTATTGCTGACCTCCGGAGGGCCAAGTAGAGTATACTGCAAGACAGTAGATCGCTGATATCCGCGGCGTTTCAGCGTATACCACAAAAGTCAGGGTATCCTATCCTAACCTGACCCATCCTAACCTAAACAAACATTGCATAACTAAGAATAACGTGACAAGAGCAATATTGCTGTCTTTTCCAGAGCCAAGCTGAACATATCAGATCTCAGTAGTGCGCAGAAATCCACCGAATAGCAGTGTATAGCACGTAAATCAAAGCTATCCTCTCCTAACATAACAAATCGCAACATAACCGAACGTAACATAACTCAGCCTAACGTGCCGCGACCACTATTGCTGGCTACCCCAGAGGCGAGCAGAGTAGAGTAGAGCACATCAGAGCGCACAGATCCACTGAATAGCAGTCTATGCCAAGAAGGACAAAGCCATCCGGACCTAACCCAAACAAACGTATCCTAACCAAACGTACCTTACTTGACCTAACGGGCCGAGACCACTATTGCTGGGTTCCACAGAGCCAAGTATTATACACTAGAGCACAGTAGTGTACTGAAATCCACAGAATAGCAGTGCATACCACGAAGGTCAAGGGCATGCAAACCTAACCCTAGCAAACATAACCGAACCGAAAGTAGCATAAATCAGCCTAACGTGCCGAGACCACCGCTGCTGGGCACCTCAGAACCAAGCAGAGCACATTAGAGCACAGTAGAGGGCAGAAATCCACCAAATGGAAGTGCATGGTATTAAAGTCATATCTACCTTATCCTAATCTAGCCAAAGGTAACGTAACCGAACGTAATCTAACTCATCATAACCTGTTGCGGCCACTGTAGCCTTCATCACCACAGAGAAGCAGAATATGATAGAGCAGAGTAGATCGCAGAGGTCCACCGAAGGGCAGTGCATGATTATAAAGTCATATCTACCTTATCCTAATCTAGCCAAAGGTAACGTAACCGAAGGTAATCTAACTCATCATAACCTGCTGCGGCCACTGTAGCCTTCGTCACCACAGAGAAGCAGAATATGATAGAGCAGAGTAGATCGCAGAGGTCCATATAATAGCAGTGTTGAGTACAGAAGTCAAAGCTATCCTAATCAAACGTGACCTAACTCAACCTATCGTGTGGAGAAAAATATTGCTGTCCTCCCCATGGCCAAGCAGAGTATACTACAGAACAGTAGTTCGCAGAAGTGCGCCGCATTGCAGTGTAGAGCACAAAAGTCGAAGACATTCTAAGCCAACATCTCCTAAACTGACGCAACCAAGTATAGCCGGCCTCAAACTAACATGCCGCGATCACTATTGCCGGCCACCGCAACGCCAAGCAGAACATATAAGAGGAGAGTAGACGGCCGTAGTGCATAGAATAGCAGTGTATGACAGAAAAGTCAAAGATATTATATCCTAAACCAAACTAGCCTAACATAGCCAAGCGCAACATAACTCAGCCTAGCGTGCCGAGATCATAGTTGCTGGCACCCCCAGAGCCAAGCCGAGCATTTTGGGTCTCAGTAGGGAGCAGTGATCCACCTTACAGTAGTGTATAGCACAAAGATCGAAGCTATCCCGACAAAACCTGACCTTACCTAACATAACGAAACCTAACATAACTCAACCAGTCGTGCCGCGATCACTATTGCTAGCGACCACAGAGGCCAGTAGAGTATGATAGAGCACAGTA
>NW_016941623.1:0-251 GCF_001483705.2 Eufriesea mexicana | reverse complement strand
AGTTTGAGTAAGGGTACGTTTCGTTAGGTCAGGTTAGGAAGGCTCGGTTAGGATTTCTTTGACATTTGTGATATACACTGCTATTTGGTGGACTTCTGCTCTTCTGGACGACATTGCTCTACTATACACAGCTCCATTCTGGGGAGGCGAGCAATAGTGCTCGTGGGACGTCAGGTTTTTTCAGGTTACGTTTGGTTGTGCAAGGCTAGGTTATGTTTGGTTAGGGTAGCTTTGACTATCGTACTACACAC
>NW_016941622.1:0-583 GCF_001483705.2 Eufriesea mexicana | reverse complement strand
AAAATTAAAAAAATTATTAGTAAATTGTTTAAGGGGGTGGGGGTGGATGGGGTAGCCAACCCCACCTCACTTCGGACCCACCCCCGCTCCCACACACGGAAAAATTTAGATGTTACACTCGCGAGGCCAAACTGGCAAATGCTGATTTGCCTTTATCACTAAACTTTTTATTTAATATCACAGCTGCTTCTTCATCTTCCTCTGCTTCTTTACCAAATGATAAAAGATTGAAGTCTCTGTAACAAAATTTTTCATTAGAAAGAATAATACTATCAGGACTAAATTCTGCAAACATATATGATTTCTACTTTACTCCTGCTGTTTTAGTTTTTGAACTGTCTTTTACTTTTTCACTTTCCTGTACTATTATTCTTGGTATAATATTAGAAAATAGATTTTTTTCAATATTATAGCTTTTATGAATCTTGGAGGATAAAGTGGTCTATCATTCTACAAAACAGAGAAAATATTATATTTATATCAATTCTTGATATATTTTCTTGTAAACATTCTTGTAAATCAACAAGTGCTTCTTCAAGTTTAAGCATGTAATATATAGCTTCTCCAGTAACTTTACCAAAGA
>NW_016941621.1:0-955 GCF_001483705.2 Eufriesea mexicana | reverse complement strand
TTACCTAACCTGAACCAACCCAGCCTAACCAAACCTGGAGTAAATAAACCAAACCGGGAGTAAGTAAACCAAACCAGCCGAGACCACTAATACTGGCCTCTACAGAGCCAAGCTAGACCAGAGTGGGTGGCGGCAGTTCGCCGAACGGCAGTGTATAGCTCAAAAGCCATAGCCATCCTAGCCTAATCCGGGCAAACCTAACATAACCTGACGTAACGTAACACAACTTAACGTGCCCCCACCGCTATTGCTGGCCTCCCGCGAGGCAAGTAGAATATACTAGAGCGTAGTAGAGAGTAGAGGTCCACCGCATCGCAGTGAATAGCACAAAGGCCGTAGATATCCTGACCTAACCTGACATAACCTAACCTAGCCAAACGTACCATGACTTAACAGGACGTGCCGCGACCACTGCTCGTCGCCTCCCCACAGCCAAGCAGCATGTAGTAGAGCCCAGCAGATCACAGGAATCCATGGAGTAGCAGTGAAAGGCATAAAAGTCAAAGTAGCCTGTCCTAACCAAGCCAAATGTTACAAACCCTAACGTAATCAACTCAGCCTAATATGACGAGACAAATATTGCTGGACTCCACAGAGTCAAGCAGAGTGTACTAGAGCACAGCAGTGCGCAGAAATACACCGCATTGCAGTGAACAGCACAAATGGCGATGATAATCTAGCCCAAGCTGACCCAAACTAACCCAGCCAAACGTAACATAACTCAACATAGCGTTCCGCGACCAATGCTGCTGGACTCCCCTGGGACAAGCAGAGATCGGTAGAGCACAGACGAAAGCAGAAATCCACCGAATAGGAGTGTATAGCACCGGAGTCAAGGCTACCGTTTCCTACCCCAATCAAACGTAACGTAACCGTGCGTAACATTGCACGACCTAACTAGCCGAGATCACTCTTCCTGGCCGCCCTAGAGCTAAGCAGAATATGCTACAGCACG
>NW_016941620.1:0-941 GCF_001483705.2 Eufriesea mexicana | reverse complement strand
ATCTACTCACCATGCTATAACAGGTTATAGATTTCGAATAGGCCTATTCTCCGGCAACTAGATCACTGTACTTGCCATTAGATTGAAGGCGTTAGGCGACCGAATCGCCAAGCTGTGACAGCTTACAGATTTTGAATAGACTTATTCTCTGGCAAGTAGATGGCTGTACTTGCCATTGGTTGAAGGCGTTGGGCGGCCTATTCAGCAGGCTATAACAGATTATAGCTTTTGAGTTATTCTCTGGCAAGTAGATGGCTGCACTTGCCATTGCATTGAAGGCGTTAGGCGATCTAATTGCCAAGCTGTGGCAGCTTATAGATTTTGAATAGACTTATTCTCTGGCAAGACGATGGCTGTATTTGCCATTGGATTGAAGACGCTATCCGAACTATTCACCAAGCTGTAGGAGGTTATAGATTTTGATTGGACCTAATCTCTGGCAAGTAGATGGCTGTACTTGCCGTTGGATGAAGGCGTTGTGCGTCCTATTCACCAAGCTACAACAGATTATAAATTTTGAATGGACCTATTCTCTGGCAAGTAGATGGCTGCACTTGCCATTGGATTCAAGGCGTTAGGCGATCTATTCACCAAGTTGTAGATGGTTATAGATATTGAATATACATATTCTCCGGCAAGTAGATGGCTGTACTTGCCATTGGATTGACGGCGTTAAGCGATCTATTCACCAAGCTACAACAGATTATAAATTTTGAATGGACCTATTCTCTGGCAAGTAGATGACTGTACATGCCATTGGATTGAAGGCGTTAGGGGATCTACGCACCAAGCTATAACAGGTTATATATTATGAATTGACCTATTCTCTGGCAAGTAGATGGCTGAACTTGAAATTAGATTGAAGGCGTTAGGCGATTTAATCACTAACCTATGGCAGCTCATCGATTTTGAATAGACTTATTCTCAGGCAAGTAGATGCC
>NW_016941619.1:0-619 GCF_001483705.2 Eufriesea mexicana | reverse complement strand
AATTCAATTTTATTGACATTTTGGCTAATATAGTGGTGAGCTAATTTTCTTGCATAAATAAGGCGGAGAGACTGTATCGGCATGATATAGCCATTGAAATTCTGTACAATCTGACTGGAAAATTCAATTTTATCGACAATTTCGACTTATATCGTGGAGAACTAATTTTCTTGAATAAATAAGGAGGAAAGATTCTATTGGCATGCTATAACCATTGCAATGCTATAGAATCTGAAGGGAAAATTCAATTTTATTGACATCTTCAACTAATATCGTGTGCGCTAGTTTTCTTGCATAAATTAGCAGTGAAGATCCCATTGGCATGCTGGAGCCATTGCAATGCTATAAAATCTAACCGGAAAATTCAATTTTATTGACATTGTCAACTAATATCCATTTGAGCTAATTATATTGCATAAATGAGGAGGAAAGGTTACAATGGCATGCTATAGCCATTGCAATGCGATAGAGTCTGACTGGAAAGCACAATTTTATTAGCACTTTCGACTATTATCGTGGTGAGCTAATTTACTTGCATGAATAAGGGGGAAAGGTCCTAATGGCATACTGTAGCCACTGCAATGCTCTAGAATCTGATCTGAAAACTCAATTTTATTGA
>NW_016941618.1:0-522 GCF_001483705.2 Eufriesea mexicana | reverse complement strand
CTGTAAACTGCTATTCGGTGGATATCTGCTCTCTACATTACTATACTATACACTGCTCGGCTCAGTGGGGGCGAGTGATTGTTGTCGGGCACGTGATTTTGAGCCAGGTTATGTTTGGTTTGGTCAGGTTGAACTAAGTTCGGTTATGTTACGTTTGGCTTTCGTGCTGTACATTGTTATTCGGGGACTTTTAAGATCTAATGTGCCGTGCTCCATTCTGCTTGGCTCGGAGTGTGGCTGCAGCAGTGGTCGCGGCATGTTATATCCAGTTATGCTACGTTTGGTTAGGTTAGGTTATGTCAGGTTTGACTAGGATATCCTAAACTATTGTAACACACATTGCTATTCGGTGGATTCCTGCGCTCCGCATTGCTCCACTATACTTTGCTTGACTCTGGGCAGGCGAGCAATAACGTCTGCAGCACGTTAGGTTGCGCTTGGTCACGTTTGGTTACGTTCGGTTAGGCTAAGTTTGGTTAGGATAGCTTCGACTTTCGTGTTGTTCACTGCCACTCGGTGGAT
>NW_016941617.1:0-731 GCF_001483705.2 Eufriesea mexicana | reverse complement strand
GCTGCGACCGCTATTCCTGGCGTTCCGGGGACGAATAGAATGCCATAGCACAGAATAGGGCGCCGGAGTCCATAGAACTGCAGTGCGTAGCACAAAAGTCGTAGCTAACCCAGCCTGACCAAGCACAGCCTAACACTACCAAACGTAACCAAGCTGAACCTAACATGCTGCCACCAGTATTGTTATCCTCCACAGCGCAGAGCAGAAATTATTAGAGGAGGCTAGGGTGCGGAAATCCATCGGGTCGCAGTGTTCAGCAGAAAATTGAAAGATGTACGAGCCTAGAACGAAATAACATAGCCTCACCTATCGTATCCAAACTCAACGGATCGTTCCGCGATCAATATTGCTGACTCCCCCCCCCCTGGTCCTGCAGATTAGGATAGAGAACAGTGGAGGGCACGAATACACCGAATAACTGTGTATAGCACGAAATCCGAAGCTACCCTAAACACACCTATCCTAACATAACCTGGCCAAACGTAACGTGACTCAACCTTACGTGCCACGGCCCAAATTGCTCGCATCCCGAGAGTCGAGGAGAATATAGTAGAGCAATGTAGGGTGCAGGTAGCCACCGAATAGCGGTATATAACGCAAAAGTCAAGGCTCCACTATCCTAACCTAACCAAACGCAACATAACCGAGCGTAATCTAACTCAAACTTTCCTGCCGAGAACACAATTTCTGACCTCTCCAGAGTCAAGCGGAACATACTAGAGGATAGTAGG
>NW_016941616.1:1265-3359 GCF_001483705.2 Eufriesea mexicana | reverse complement strand
TTCTACTTGGCTCTGAGTAGGGCAACAATAGTGCTCTCGTCACATTAGGTTTAGTTACGTTACGTTTGGTTGCGTTACGGTTGGTTAGGTATGGAGGGGGTAACTTTTGCTTCAGTGCTGTAGTATGCTATTAGGTGGAATTCTGCTCCATACAGCGGTTTAATATTTTCCGCTTGGCTCTGGGAAGGCCGCAATAGTCGTCTTGTACGTTGCGTTGCGTCGAGTTACGTTCGGTTTGGTTGGGTTTGTCTATGTATGGCCAGGGCAGCATTAACTTTTGCGCGGTGTACTGCTATTCGGTGGATTTCTGCGATCTACTGTGCTCTAGTACGCCCTGTTTGGCACTGCGGAGGGCAGAACGCTGAAATCCGTAGAATCGCAGTGCACATCAGAAAATTCATAGCTACCCAAGCTTAACCCAAGCCAACAGAACATGGACCAGCATAGCATAACTCAACCTGTCGCGCCGAGACCGTTAATGCCCCCCCCCCAAGAGCCCGGCAGGGCATAATAGAGCACAGTACATCGCAGAACTCCACTGAATAGCAGTGAACGGCACTAAAGTCAAAGCTGTCTTAACCAAACACAGCATATCCCTACCTGACGTGCGGAGAACGCTATTGCTACACTCTCCAGATACAAGCAGGGCATACAAGAGCACAGTACAGCGCAGAAATCGACCGAATAGCAGCGTATGTCGCAAGAGTTAAAGCTACCCTAACCAAACTTAGCCTAATGCAATCTAACCGAACGTAACGTGATTAAGCATAAGGAGCCTTTCCACTACCTAGCTGAAAATATTGGGGCACCGTAGAAATCAACGTAATAGCTGATTATAGGTCTAAAGTCAAAGCTACCCCTCCTAACCTAACCAACCGTAAAACAACCGAAAGTAGCTTAATACAAACTAACGTGCCGCGACTGGTATTATTAGCATCCCCAGAGACAAGCGGAACACATTAGTCGAGAGTAGAACGCTGAAATCCATAGGATCGCAGTGTATATCGCAGAAGTCAATGCTACCCAAACTTAAGCCTATCGAACGTGACATATCCAAACGTAGCATAACTAAACCTAACGTGCCGAGACTACAATTGGCGGCGCCGCCCGAGCAAAGCTGAGCACATGAGAGCACAGTAGAGCGAACGTATCCACCAAATATTAATGTATAACACAAAAATCGAATTTACCCTCCCCTAACCCGACCAAACGTGACATAAACAGATGTATCGTAACATAATGCGGGGTGCCACGACCACATTCGCTGGCCTCACTAGAGGCAAGCTGCGTATAGCAGAGCAATCTAGGACGCTGAAGTAGACAGAATAGCTGCGTATAGCACAAAAGTCATAACTGCCCAAACAAACGTAACCAAACCTAACCTAACCAAAAGTTACATTGCTCAACCCTACCTGACGAAAGCATTATTCCCGGCGTCCACAGAGACTAGCAGTGTGTGAAAGCGAACTAAAGAACGCTGAAGCCCATAGAAAGACATTGTCTAGGACAATAGTCGAAGGTATCCTTACCTAACACATCTTACCCTTACCTTACCCAACTTACCATAACACAGCCTGACGTGCCGCGAACGACATTACTGGCCTAGCGAGAGTCGAGCAGAGTTTGGTAGAGCAACGTAGAGTGCAGGAATCCACCGAATTGCAGCGTACAGCACAATAATCCAAGCTACGTTATCCTAACCTAAGCAATCGTGACACAACCGAACGCAAGGCAACACGGACTAGCGAGCCGAGACCTGTAATGCTGGCCTCCACAGAGCCAAGCAGAATATACTGGAGTACAGCAGAGCATAGATATCCTTCGAATAGCGGTGAGTAGCACAGAAGTCAAAGGTATCCTAACAAAAGCCAAACAAACCCAACCGAACGAAACGTAGCATAAATCACCCTAACGCGCTGCAGCCAACATTTCTGGTCTCGTCAGATCAAAGCAGGGCATATTAGATCATAGCAGTGAGCAGAAATCCACCGAATAGCAGCTTACAGCGCAAAAGTCAAAGTTACCCTAGCCTAACCAATCCGAACGTAGCGTAAGCAAACGTAACATAACCTAACGTAGCCTAGCTCAACGTGA
>NW_016941616.1:0-283 GCF_001483705.2 Eufriesea mexicana | reverse complement strand
AGCGCAGAAGTCTAAGCTATCCAATCCTAAAATATCCAATCGCTACATAACCAGATGCAATATAACTCAGCCTATCGTACCGAGAGCACTACTGCTGGCCTCCCCATAGCCAGCAGAATATACTGGAGCACAGTCGAGCGCAGAATTCCACCGAACAAACGTGTATACCGCGTTTGTCAATGCTATCCAAAACTAACCCAGGCTAATGTAACCAAACCAAACGTAGCCTCACTCAATCTAGCGCAGCGTGATCACTATTACTAGCCACACCATAGGCGAGCAG
>NW_016941615.1:0-568 GCF_001483705.2 Eufriesea mexicana | reverse complement strand
CAAAAGCATTTTCCCTCTTTACTTATGAAAGAAGTTGGCTCACCACGATATTAATCGAAAATGTCAGGAAAATTGATTTTTCCCACCATATTCTATCGCATTGCAATGGTTATAGCACGTCAAAGGGATCTTTCCCTCTTACTTATGCAAGGAAGTTGGCTCACCACGATATTAATCGAAAATGTCAGGAAAATTGATTTTTCCCACCAGATTCTATCGCATTGCAATGGTTATAGCACGTCAAAGGGATCTTTCCCTCTTACTTATGCAAGGAAGTTGGCTCACCACGATATTAATCGAAAATGTCAGGAAAATTGATTTTTCCCACCAGATTCTATCGCATTGCAATGGTTATAGCACGTCAAAGGGATCTTTCCCTCTTACTTATGCAAGGAAGTTGGCTCACCACGATATTAATCGAAAATGTCAGGAAAATTGATTTTTCCCACCAGATTCTATCGCATTGCAATGGCTATATCTTGCCAATATAATCTTACCTCCGTGCTTATGCAAGAATGTTAGCTCACCACATTAGTCGAAAATGTCAATGAAATTGAACCTTCCAACC
>NW_016941614.1:0-253 GCF_001483705.2 Eufriesea mexicana | reverse complement strand
CCGCATTGATGTGCAGATCAGAAAAGTAAAGGATATGCTACCAAACCTGACCTAACATAACCATGCTCAACGTAACCAACCGAAACTAAATGTGCCTAGCCCACTATTGCTGGCATCCCCGGCGCCGATCAGGGCATCTTAGAGGAGAGTAGAACGCAAAGATCCAGGGAACGGCAGTGTATGGTACGAAAGTCAAAGGTATATCAACCAAACCCAAGCAAGCCTAGCATATACAAACGTAACCTATCCCATC
>NW_016941613.1:0-482 GCF_001483705.2 Eufriesea mexicana | reverse complement strand
GAAGCATTCGAATATTATACGAAATACTCGAATGCTGAAACAAAGCACATAGAATGAAAAAAAATAAAATCTGCAAGAAGAAATTATTATTAAACTATTTAAGAGAGTGGACAATGGCCACTGAATAGCCATTGAGCTAGCCAACGATGATTGATATACAATACAAATAAACCAACGACGAAGCATTCGAATATTGTACGAAATACTCGAATGCACAAACAATGAAAACTAGAATGAAAGAAATAGAACCTGAAAGAAGAAATAATTAAAACCTGAAAGAAAAAATAATTAGTACCTGAAAGAAGGAATTATTATTAAATTATTCAAGAGAGTAGACAATGGCCATTGAATAGCCATTGATCAAGCCAACAATGATACACAAATAAACCAACGACGAAGCATTCGAATATCGCACAAAGTATTCGAATGCACAAACAATGAAATCTAGAATAAAAGAAATAGAATCTGAAAGAAGAAAGATA